>NC_034417.1:1224930-1336944 GCF_002078875.1 Numida meleagris
AAAAAAAAAAAAAAAGGAGAAACTATTGTTTTCCACAGCCTAGACTGACATTTGACTGCTTGTTCTATTGTGTATGAAAATTCATTGCCAGCGTGGGTTGTTCTGTTTTGTTTTTTATTCTGCATATAATTACGTCCCCTTCTGGCAGTTAATCCATGGCCTTTTGGGATGCTGCACTGTTATTTGTAAGCTTTTTTTTTTATTATTATTTTTATATTATAATTATTAAAAGCCTGACTTTCTCCTCTCATCACTGTGAGATTACCAGTCTGTTTGAATTGAGATGTAATTTGAAAGGCTTGTTTGTTGCTTTTTGTGCAGTTTCAATATTTTGAGTGGGGAAAAGTAGATGGGGAGGGAATCCAGGGGGAGGTTTCATTATTGTTGTTTTCCTGTCTTTCTACATTGACTCGAAAGACTGAAGAAAATGAAAGCATCTTCTGTAACGTCCTTCCTTGTAACTCCAGCATACTGTGTCTCTGGTTACTAATTGCAGCGAGAGTCTCCTTTAGAAACATTAAAAACATTTCCTCCTGTAAAGTAGGGCTCCTTACGTTTAGGGGACACTACGGCTTGTTTTGGCAGCAGTGCTCTGTTCTGGTGGTGTTAGGTTAAAGGCCGCCTCGTGAGAGCAGCACGGGCAGCGGGTGCTGTGTGCAGCAGCTCTGCAGGTGCTAGGAGCTGCCTGGGCCTCTCCTAAACAAAAGCGTATTGTCCATCTCACCTTACATCATGTCCACAGGATCCTTCAGCAGCAAGGCCAACCCCAGTGCAGTTTCTCCATCCCAGGCCCTTTAAACAAGAGTTCTCCTCTTAAGGATTCTTGAGAGACGAAAGCAAGGCAAAATGTATTTTTTTACACTTTTGAACCATTTGAAAAGAAAAACAGTATTAGCGACTCAGGTGCTGTTCATATATCTGTCTAGAAAGGAAGGAAAATCAAAAGGGAAATCCAGTGGGAGGGGAAGAAAAAGCTTTATCTATTTTCTCCTCATGTATACGATCGCTTGGCTCTGCCGTGGTCCGAGGAGGAATGGCATAAAAGGAGGGACTGTATCTTAGTGAGAAAAATCAGAGAAGCTGAACCCATCCGCCCAGGAAACTCCTGTGTATTTTCACTTTCAAGATGAAAGGAAACCCAGAACTTTGATAGGGAGAAGCTGTTGGATTTCTCCTGGAAGCTCAGCGTTACCAGTGCAGGGAGTGCAGGCACCAGCAGGCATGCAGAGGTAGGGCACTGCTGGAGCCCACCGCCCCTCGGCCGGCTCGCTGTGCTGCTGGGGCACAAGAGACTGTTTGGTCTGATGTAAAAGAACAAAACCCCGATTGCTGCCACCTCTGCCTTGTAGCCTTGCAACTAAAGCTCTGGGCCCGTGTTCTTGGTCCCCGCTGCTGGGGAAAGGGAAGCCAGTGAATCGTCCCAGAGAGCAGCGGGGCCTTGGGCCGTGGTTTTACTTCCTTTCTTTGCCCGGACTCTTTGCACCGTCATTTTTAGCACAGTTGCTGGGTTTATTTATTATTTGAGGGAAGGGAGGAAATCAATGAATTGGAGCACCATGGGCCACCTGGAAAACTGATGCTTGGACTTTCCATCAATACAATTCAGGGCAAAATAAGCTACAGAATATGTATTTAAATAACAGAACAGCATACCTTGCCCTGAAAAGAAGGGTGGATGTTTTCCTTTGCCTATTTTTTACCTATACCCAAAGAAATACCATCTTACGTACACAGTATTCTTAGCTGGTGGGTCTTTGTGAATATTACTTATGTATAACACCATGAATGTTAATATTGTCATTGAATTCGGGGAGGGGGAATATTTTTAATGATAAAACAACTGTTCAAAGTTGGTTTTTTAAGGTTAAACTAAAAGAAAACATTTATTCGATTCAGTGTACAATCTGTATTGCACTTTTTCACATTTTAATGCTACGTTTTCTTACATATCCTGTGATTTTAAATTTGGACATTGTGTATCCTTGTAGTGTCATAGTCAAGCTGTTGAGTGGCAGCTTCCCTCAGAGAGATTTGGGGAAAGAAACAAACCTGTATATTGTTTTATGATTCTCATGTAGAATAATTTTAAGGACTGCTGTAGACGTCTACCTTTCTGTACAATTTTTTTTTGCTTTTCTGTAGTATTTGCTGTATACTCTATGGCTTTTTTTAATAACTTCATGTTTATTATTTTGTATTGGACGTCCAATACACTTTTTTTAATCCAATCAAACTCTGGTCTGTTTGGAGAGTTTCTCTTTTCAGCTGCTCCTCTACTTCCCTTCACCCGCTCGGTGACCAGGTTTGGAATTGTACTTGCACTGTTTGTTGTGGTTGGTCGAGTTGCCTCCTGCAGAGGAACAGGAGGACTCCATTCCTCCCCTGCACGCACAGACCCTGAGGAAGCAGCGTCTCCTTGGCCACTTTCAGAAGCTCAGTAGCAACAATACCCCAAGTAACAAGCGAGCAGCAGAAGGAAGGATTTCAAGTCAGTGAAAGTGCATGTCAGAGAAGAGCCTTGATAAGACACTAAATCCCAGAAAAGCGATACTATAATTCTTTAAATATAGCCCTCAAAATGCTGTAAATGATATCCTTATTGTTACCCTCGTGCTTAATCCAGACTGCTGGCAAGCCAGCCAGCTTCCCCAGTTCCTCGTGTCCCATGTTCCTAGGGCATCAGACCCTTCCTTATCCCGACCTCTGCAAACAGGAATGCAAGCTACTGCACTTCTTCACACCCCCTGCCCCCTCCTCTCCCTCTTTTGCCAGTCAAGGTATTGCAAAATTATAGTGAGAGAAGCACACTGAGTTCTCAGGATTCCATGACCCTGTGGCCGGACAGAGATTCCTCAGCCATGCCAGAAGCGGCGGTGTACGCGTAAAGGAGTGAAGAAACCGGGAACAAAGATGTTAGAGATTGAGTTGGGAGCACCAAGGTGCAGGAGAGGTGCAGGCATGGAGAGGTGGTACAGCAGAGATGCGACCTCTGTTCACTAACCTGAAGTGAAAGTACTTCTTGCTCGGGCAGCACAGGTAGCTTGCTCTGGTACGTGCTCTGCAGGTCAAGCCAGACCAAACGGTGCTCGTGAGAGACAGGTAGTCCGTTTTAGGCCAGGGAGAAGTAAAAGCAGCTGTAACTTGTGCCCTTGTGCAGAGCTGGCAGTGCAAGGCAGGGACACTAGATGGCAGCGATGCCTTGCTGGTAAGCGAAACTGCAAGGCAAACCCCAGCCTGCACCATTTTTGCATCTACCTGGAAAAGATTAATTTGTTTCTCTTCAGCCTCAGTTAGGGAGACTGACATTAGTGACTCTTTTGTTAGCAGCAGCAGCATAGTAATGAACTCATGCAGCAAACTAATTTTTATTCATGCCTCACTGTGTCCTTCCTTAATAGCATTTATGCTTCCAGCATAGGCATAAAGGTTTGACTTACAGCAACTCCAACACCTTAGATAAATTGGTACAACACTTGCAGGCTTTTCCCAGTAAGAGCAGCTTCGTGTCTCGAGACAGAACTGAGACTGGGTTTAAACTAGCAGCAAATCACTGCTCGTCTCAAATAAGATGCGAAGGTATGACATAATTTTAGCTAATTTGTCTTAGCCAAAACCAGTGCAGCTTTTCCCCTACTCCAGGCTTCAGCCAGGTTGTGGCTGCCCTTACTACGCACGGGAAGCGTGACTCTGGGAGAAAAAAGAAGCCAGCTGGTGCTCTGAGGTGTGCCCCTGTTACCTTCCATAAGCAAACAATGCACAGCTGCCTCCAAGAGCCCTGCCAGCTCCCCGGTGTGATGGGTGCCCTGGGAGTCAAGGGGACAGTCACCCCAAAGCAGGCAAGAAAAGGTGCAGGGCGGACAGGGCCAGAGGCAGCAGGCAGGAACAGAGAGCAAAACCCCTTGGCAGGCACGATGGTAGAAAATGAGAACAAGGGGTTAAAGAGGTGGCAGAAGGAAACACCCACAGATCCAGACTGTGCACTTGCTTTCTTCAGGCAAGAAGAGCCTGAAAGCAATAGCTTGCTGGGGAGATGAACCCAAAGCCAACGAGGTGGAACAAAGAAGGATTCAGCCTGCTCTGAGCTGAATTTCAGCTCCCCTTGTCCCACCTTCTTCCCTGGGATACCCCTCTCACAAAGCGCTTTTCTAGCTCATGCTGACTCTCCTCCAGACCTTCCTCTCGCCGAGCTGGCTATCACAGGGCTTGAATGTCAAGCAAACATTAATTTTCCTTGGTGCTTTCTTATGAGGAAATGCTGTTCTCCAGCCCAGCTGTCTCAGCCAGCTACCAGATCCCAGGGGACTTGAGTACCTGCAGATCCTCCACACCTGTGCCAGCCCTGGTTAAAACATCCTGCAGCAACCCCATTGAAGGCTGGGAGAATTACATGAGATGAGCTGCAGACAGAGCAATAAATCCATCGCATTAACTTAATCCAAATCGGTAGTACTCACCCTTAGCAGGTTCCAGATGAGGAAAAAGCACTCACTGAAGGTTTTGCTGTGTTCCCATTTCCTTTGGTTCATTCTGGGCTAACAGCTCCTGTACTTCCACCATTTTGTGACGATGGGGTGATGTGCCCTCTTCTGGGCTTCCAACCTGAGAGGGAAGAAAGAGCAACCCCACCATGAGCCCCGTCACTGCTTCAGGCTGGCAGCGCCTCCGCAGACAGGGCTGGGACATTCAGATGCGTGCTGGAAAGCCAGGGCCTGACTTTGGCCTCCCATTTAGGACCCCCACCCACAGAGAGGGTGAGAGGTTTCCCCCAGGGGGTGGCTGTGTGCCTGACAGCTCCATCCCACCCAGCATCCTCCCAGACCCCGCATCCCAGCCTCCTTGTGCCTGAGGAGCGCGCCAGGCCCCATTTCTCCTCCGTGGGCGCTGTCTCCATGGGAACAGCATCCACTTCATTTGGCCAACCTCTGTGCTGCTGCTGCGGAGGCGGCTTCCCTGCCTCTCTCTCTCGCACAGGGCTTTCCCCGCAGCTGCTGCGAGGCAGAGCCCCGGTCACGCTCTGCTCCCATCCATCTCCTGTCTGCAGTCAGGGCTTGGAGCCTCGTGATCGAAATAAATAAATCTGCACTGAGGAGCTGCCAGGGAAACCTTCTCTGGGAGCTCTGCACCTCGCCCAGACCCCATCCATCTGCCAGGACCACTCAGCCCCAAGGGCTGCCCCTGTGTTACCCAGTGTGGGGGTGTCACTGCTGTCCCCCGCCTCCAGAAGGCTCCCAGCCCTGCCCAACCTGGGCAGCAGGACCATCTCACCTGGGCTCCTTCCCCTCCCCTCTGCCTGCCCCAGTTAAGGTGTTTGTCTGGCCCTGCAGCCCTTCCAACATCCCCACGCTCCAGTGATTCAGCCACAGTTGCTCCCAGGGCTAATCCCCTCCAATTCCTTACGGTGTTTGCTAGCCTTACTTGCCCTCAGACACCCAGGGTACTTCTTCCCAGCCCAGCTGATATGGAGCCTGCAGCATTTCTACCTGTCCCTGGTGCTGTAAATGCTGCAATGGGCTCAGTAGCACAGGACTCACTGAATGGAGACCATCTTAGCTTCCCCCCAAGATTGCTATCAGGTTGAGATGGAAAACCCCAGAGTGGAACTAGCACCTGCTGCACAACCTGAGCCCTGTGCCTGCTAGTGCAGAGAGACCCCAAGGCCAGACACACAGCTACCAGTGCACTAGGGCACCTCCCAGACTCTCAGTCCAACCAAGTCCCCAGGGGCACCTCCTGAGCGCAGCCAGCAGTCAGTACAAAGCCAGGGCTCACTCTCTACCCCACAGTTGCTCCTAACAATAATTAGCACCCCCAAAAAGTGGGTTTTACCTGGGTAACCACATCCAAATCCTCCCACTGCCCTTACCTTGCCAGATCTGTGAGGAGTAGGCTCCAGCCCCTCCTCCAGGCTCCCCAGGTGTTTCCCATCTCCCTCCCCAGCACCAGGCCCTTCCCAGCTGCAGAGCATTAGCCTGTGGGCACCTGCAAGCCAGCAAGGAGTTTCAATGTGATGAAGGTCAGGATGGAAGCAGCCCTTTCCGGACAGAGTTGGTTTAGGCACTGAGACTGAAGAAAACCCAGCAAGTAAACAGCAGCATGACACAAATATAGAGGTGGATGCTGTGTTCTCAGTGCTTGTGCCTCCTGGGCTCTCAGGGAGCTTCACTTCCCAGGACTGGTGGCTGCTTGTGTTCACACTACTTGGACCAAACCCTGTAAGGTGGTTTTGCTGGGGCAGGAAAACCATATGTGTGCCAGGTGTCCATGCACCAGTGTCAAGTCCCTCCGTTGGTCTCTGGGCCATTGGCATCTCTCATGTGTGCCCACCACGTGGTTCTCTGGGTTTATGCTCACACTTGAGCCTTCTTGGTAGAGCGGATTAAAAGCTGCAGGTTGAGCATCTTTCCAAAGCATCTCTTCAGCTGCCACAGCCTCTTTTGGAGCACGAGGCTTATACTGACCTGAAAGATCAAGTTGCAAGAGGGGCCTGCAGCAGCGTGGAAAAGGTTAATAATCCATCAGGGACACAGTCCTGCCTGGCAGCACAGCCAAGAGCTGCAGATGTGGCTCAGGCCAGCAGCATGCATCCCCAGCCCTATCTGCAGAGAGGAGCTGACAGTGATGGGTGTGCACAGGGACAGAGCTGACAGAATCCCTTGGCCACAGCAGGAGGCTGGAGTGGGTGGACAGGGCAGCGGGGAGCCAGCAGCAGGCCTAGGGAGGACCCTGGATGTGACCTGCTGTGAGCCACCCACACTGGCTCTGCATGCCATGGAGCTGGAGGGGAAAAGCAGAGTGTGGGCGAGCCCCAGACATTCTCATCACAGCTGAAGAAAGCAGGTGTATAAAAAACAAAAGGAGGAGGAGGGAAGGAATGACCCAGAAGAGCTGTCTAATTTGCAGCACACCATGGAGAGCAGCTTCCCAGAGAGGAGAAGGTGCTGAGATGCTGTTAACATCTTCCTGCCCAGCACCGCCCTGCAGCTTCAGGCATTCCCATTCCCCTCTAAGGCACACATAGCCAGGCTGCCTACGCTGGGGGATCGTGTTGGGGCAGCCTGCCAGGTGGGCACAAGAGGTCACTTGGGAAGCCCTATGGAGGTCTGCCATTTGCTGGGCTCTCACTCCAACCCATCAAGCTGTTTCTCCTCCACTGACACAAACGAGCAGCCACCTTTTCTGGGAGATTTCAGTCTGTGTCTTTTCTAATCAGGTGCCTGCTTGGAGGTGGACCTGAGCAGAACAGTCATTGCTAGTGATTAGGGTCAGCTGGTAGCTGGAGGCTGAAAGGCAGCTGGTTTGCAACGACTCCTTAAAAAGAGTAAAAAAAATCTATCTACTTTCCTGCAAATGTAAGTGGAAGGCCTTGTTAGGGTTTTTCCTCTTTGTCACAGGTAGATGGTACCATACTCAGCAATATGAGTATCACCACCTAATGCAGACACGGCCAACCTGCAGCCCAGCACGCCTTACTCGTGTCATCACTTTTTGGCATCATGTACGTGTGTGAACAACTGTTTTGAAGGATGAAGTACAGAAAGTGTAAGATTTCACCAAAAATCTCCACTGAACACTTGGAGAACTCACTGAGAATTGCAACCACTGCCATTGAACTGGACTGATGCATTAATTTCACAAAAACAAGGTCAAATGTCCCACTAGTTTTATGCTTTTGCTACTCTTTTTTATGTTTTAATGAAAACATTAAAGACTGAAATAAATTTTGTTACTTTAAATACATTAACTATAGTATATATTTAATGACTAGTGTTTACGAGTGCGGCATGCAGCACTAGTTCATTGCTAGCAAAAATGCCCATCTAGTGGTGGTGACTGTGTTGAAAAATTGTGTTTTGTAGCTGAGAATTTGCTCAATCAAGCAGTGTTATTGTGTTCTTTGTATCTGTTGTCATTTCCATGGAAATAAATAGGAGGCATTACTTTTGGAGTGACCTACGTACATGCGGCCCAAGATGATTCCTCTTCACTCAGTGCAGCCCAGGCAAGCCAAGGTTGGACACCCATGACCTTATATGAAAGTGAGGCTTAGGCACACATTCAGTGTGCTGGAATTAGTGAGCCAAAAAGGGAATTATTTCAAAGGACAAAAACCAACGTGTAGATAGATATACATGGGTGAAAATTCACCTCCTCCTTTTCACCAGCAGGGAAAAAGACAGCAGGCGGGGGGGGATTTGTGTGAAGGTGCCTCACCATGCACCAAGGGTCTGCGTGAAGTTGCATCAGCAAGCAGATCCCCAGCAAAAAGTGCTGGTGCTCAGCTGAGGCTTGAGGCCAGGACCTTGGTGTGTCCCAGCTTCTCCACTTTGGTCCAGCTTGGCAGGGCTTTGTTTGGCTTCAGTCTCCATGGCAGATGCAGCCAAGGAACAGCCATCCCATCTTCTGCAGCAGTGCCCTACAGCCTGGCATGGGGTGTCCTGCCAAGGCTTAGCCTCTTTCCTCCCCTCTCTTGGGTGAATCTATCAGGGGCTTGGAGAGGTGGCTGCTACCCAGCAGTGCTGGGCAGGGGAATTACCTTCAAGGGGAAAGATCCTGTCTCATCAGGAGCTGGGTCCACGCTGGTGCCAGCTGCTGCTGTCTCCAGCTCAGCAGTGGTGAAGCTGCAACGCTGCCTATGGGAAGCAGAAACTCCTGGTCAGCTTTTTGGGCCAAGCAAGGTCCCCAGCACTTCGTCTCAAGGGTGAGAGTAAAAAAAGCAGTCAGCTCTTTGCTGCACAACCCCATCCCCAGGCTTCCTGCAGACACATTGCTCAGGATAGGGCTTGTCCTGCAGTGGTTGTGGCTGGAGGACAACGTAGAGCAAAGAGGTCTTGAGGCTGGTGTCCACCATTTTGTCCTCAATGAACCTCATCACCTCACAAACAACTAGCTCAGAGAGCTTGCAAAGAGGAAGAGAAAACCTCATCTCCAAGTGCTGAGCCTCAGCCTGCTTTTTGGTGTAGCTTTGGCATCATTGCTCTCTCTGGCCAAGGCTGGCTTGTGCAAAGGCACGGATAATCCCAGGAAGGAAAGCACTGTTGAGAAAAGGTCTGTTCTAATCTCCCTGTTGTCCCTATCATCTCCCCTGGGATTAAAGACGTATCAATTTGGGATCCCTCACCTCTCTCCCATAACCAGAGACTGTCTGCTGTTCCCTAGGAAGAAGGGTAAGTGTGGCAGCCAGCCTACCTGGGACAGTTTGTGGGACAAGGCTGAAATTCCCAGCCACAGCCCTGGACAAACTGCTACTGGGAAGAGGGAGAAATCTCAAAGAGATGGAGATCCTGTCTTCTCCTGCGCTAAGCCCCCATGCCATTGGTCTGGGTCTTCACAAGGCACTGCAGTGGAAGTTGCAGTGAACAGGAGATGGAGAGACCGCCCTGTTGGTAGGAGGGTGACTTGGCTCTTGTACCCGAACAGTTTGTTCCTGACAGCTGGTGTATATCATGAAATCCCAGGGCGGTCTTGAGTCCTGTCAGTAAGATAAGGAGGCATCAATGCAAATGCCAAACCAGTCAAGCCCTTCCAAGTGCTCTGTTCAGCACCTTAGGATTCTTACGTCTCCATGGAGAGTGGAACCAGGCTTTGTTCAGGGAAAAGCTGGCTGATCCATCCATGTCACCCATCGTCACCCACACTGGGCAGGAGCAGCGACATGGCTACCACCTGTGTTGAAATGCTCTGGTTGAGGCAAACATCAGCTTCATTAGCTAAGCCATGTCACTGACACCTCGAGTGTCTGACTTTTTGTGAGGACCACGGTGCTTCTGTGGTATTGAGACCTGCTCTGCTCTTGGGAGAAAGGCAAAAAAAGGTATTTTCCTGGCTCCACTTCATTCAGTGGAACTCCAGGACAACTGACCTTTTGGGAACAGCCGTCTGGTTTCAAGGAAATGGCATTTTCTGATGAAAATGTTTGGTTTGCTCTTTCTTCATCAACACTGCTCAATTACAGACAAGGTCAGAGGATTGATGGAGGGAGACCAACAGGGTCTCCAATTTTCCTGTACCATCAGACACAGGAGGGGAGAGGAGAAAGGAGCATCCTGCTTTGATCGTGCCTTTGCTGCACCATGTCAGTGGAAGTGTGAGTGTCTGAGCATCCTTCTCTGCAAAACACCGACTTCATTTACAGCTTGTGGGCTAAACGTAACCATTGGATGAGAAGGTACCAAGGAAACGAGATTTTAGAGAAGGTAAAATGAATGTGAGCCTATTGGGAGGGTGCAGGGAGCATGATGTCCAGCTGCCTTTCACTGCCATGGGCTGTAGGGCACTTTCTAGCAGCTGGGCTGCTTTGCTGTATGTTTTCTTGGCACTGAAGAAAGGGCACGAGGCCATGCAGCTCTGGTGTGAGTTACTGACCCACATAACCAATTTTGTGCACATTTTCTAGACTGGGTTTGGACAAAGACTCAAAAAGAATCTCAATGAAAGCTAAGGGTTGAGGCTAGTTTTACCTTCCAAAAATACCTCAGGTCCTGACCCTGGCATCATCATCCAGCATAGGTTGAGACCTGGAAACAGTACTTTCTTTATCCAGTTTTTTGTCTGCTTCCTGTGGTAGTCCCTATTTCAAGCTGTTAACTTCTGCATCCTGTGGTAAAGCTCCTTAAGCTCTTCTCTGAGGATCATAAAATCAGCCAGAGATTCCAGATCTGTCAGTAATGTGAAAGAATTTCATGCATGTTTAGCAAAACAACTGCCAGGTTTCTCCTTCACACTGTTAAAAAGCTTAGAAACGTTACAGTCAATGGCTTAATATACACTTCCTACAGGAACGTTTGAGGTGGAGAGGTGGTAGCAGGTAAACACCACTGAAGTTGTGAAAACATCATGAAAACACAGACATCTCTCTCCAGTAGGACAGAGAGGGCTGAAATTCCACACGAGTTTTTTCCTTCCTTAAACCTTGTCTCACGCGGCCTGAATTTCCACACTTAAAGCAGACAGCAAGTCAGAGAGATGGGTTTTTTACTTTTTTATTTACTAAGGTTTTTATTGTGTTTTATATTGCAAACCCCACCCCTTGAATTCTTCCCTCCCTTCCCCCCCCCCCAAATAAAACAAAAAATAACAATAATAATTAATACAGTTCCACCTACTGAGACAAGCCTAGTGTTGACTGGGGTCCAGTCGGAGTAACTCAATATTGGCTACTGCACCACTAAGAACTGGAAAATCAAACAACACCCCCGTGAAAATTCAAGCAAAGGAACCCAACTGAACAAAGGATGTTCACCGGACTGGTGGATGGAACGCACGGCTACCAGAGACAGCCCTCAGGGTGTTTCTGTGCCCCTCCATTTGTCTGAGTGTCCACAGGGGTTGTTGAGATTCAAGTACCAATGCAGCAGTCACAGGACAGTCATCCATGAGGGCTTGGCATTGCTGGGCTGAAGACCTTCCCACTCGCTCGTACTAGATTCCCCAGACCCAAACAGCTTAGCTCCCAACCTCTCGAGATGTTCGTTCTAGGGGGCCCTCTAGTATATGGGGAAGAAGGTTGTTAAAACAAACAGAATACTTAGAAGGATATTGTGAGACTTCCTCTAGGAACTCATACCTCTGACACTATGAGAGGGTCTGTGAGTCTGCTTCAATTCCGTCAACTGATCCTCTTTCAAGATGAACCTGTACATATTTTGGAAAAGCAGGATCTATGCGTTATAATTATCACCTGCCAATCAGTCCTACAGGAGGGTCAAAACGGACATGTATTTTAAAACTAGGATATATATATATATAAATATGTGTGTGTGTGTGTGCGTGCTTACACATGTGCATAAATAGACTACATATGTGTATGACTGTATACTACATATATATAAAAGCATGTGTGTATATATAGATATATATATAAAAATCTATACACACACACAAACACACACACACCCCTCCCGCCACACACACTCACACATAGATAGTTGTATGTAGCTAGTAGAAAAAAACATTTTCTAGAGTTCCCCTGACCCTTTACGGAAGACCAAAGCTGATTACATCTGAATTCTGAGCCACCAAAGCACGTTGAAGCAGGAGTGCCCAGTAATGCCTGCAGCAACATTCAAGATACAGGCACATATCAAGAGTTTTGCAAACAATTTGATATAAAAATCAACTGTCAGCCAGTGTTTTTGTGGGGAAGAGGTAAGATGAGGGGTTGAATGGACCTGTATCATTACTGTGATAATATTAAGTTTTTTGGCACTGCTGCAGGGAGGTCTGCTTTCCCTCTGTGGGCTGGAGGGACTCCAAGATAGCTGGGAACAGAGGGTAGCTGGACAAGTGTTTCTAACAAGTGTTAGAAAAGTTGAGCACCTGACTGTTTACAGTGAGGCGGCTGGAGACACCTCTTGGCCTAGGGAAAAACAAAAGAGAAAGAAAGAATCGACAGGAAAAGAAAAGAGAGAAAAGGTGACATTTGCTCTAGAGGTAAAGGCTGTAGCCTCTCACTGCTGCGTGCACCCAAAGGCACCTTCCTTTCTTCACCCGTTTTGACTGCCTTAAATCAGGGGAGCCCAAATATTCCAGCTCAAGGTGCCTGCCAGCCCCCAGATGTGTCCAAGTGATGCTGCAACAGCAGAGTGAGACCAACGCCAATCAGGTGCAGGCTGTTATTGCTGGTGAAATCACGCAAAAGATTTCAATTCCCCCATCAGAGGAGAAGCATGGACCATGGCTGGCCAGATTTCTGGTTTAATCTGTTTTAATGGTACAAACATATTTGCAAATCTGGAGGATTCTTGGCTGGGCACTGGTCTTGCCCTCAGTGCCTCCAAGCTCAAACTCCCCTGGGCTAAGGAAGAAGAGGGCTGGAGCGACTGCAGCCCACCTTGCAATCTTACCCTACCCAGTTTTCTTCAAAGCAGTCAGCCCATGGACACTGAGACATAAAAACGGAGAGAGGGAAGGTTAAAGTGCTGTCTCTTTCTTCATCCCTCCCCTGCTTTGCATGCCCTACCCTGGAAGGCAGCACGCACACTTCCAGCCACAGAGAGGCTGAGGCTGGGGCTCTTCTGCTGAGGCCAGCTGCCTGGTGTGGTGGCAGAGACAGGACTTCTCCCACAACCCACGTTAGAGCATCAGCGGAATGAGACAAGCATCTGAAGTCAAGTCCGTCCATCTCCTGGTCACCTTTATCTTCTTCAGATGGAGTCCAAACAAAAAACTCAGCCCTTCTGAAATTCCTAGAGGGGACTGCGTTAACGAAACTCACCCTTCTTCTTGCCTCCTCTGCAACCTGCTGATCACAGGAGAAACCTGCAGAGTGACACTTTCCGATGCACACATTGAGCCACCTGAGTCCCCCCACAGCTGGTGGCCAACCAGAACTGTTCCAAAAACACCAGCTACGGGCCCGGCCTGATGTTCCCTCCTATGGCCCACGTCAACCTTGGATCTTTGTCTCAACAGGAAAACCTTTTTTGGTGGCTTCTATGGCTGATCATTCACATGTTCCAGCTCAGGCACACGCCCTGTCTGTGCGTTACCTTGTTGGATTAAATTTGCTCGTATCCTTTTGTTCCATGTATTAAAATATTCTATAAAATCAAGTGACCAAAAATCTATAGCTCTATGAATACCTGGTTATCTTCTTTTTTTGTCATTTTTCCACGTGTTTTTTGTTTGTTTCTAATCACAGTTAAACCTAAACAAAAGAAATGGAGGAAAAAAAAAAAAGAGAGGGAAAAATAAAAAAGAAAAGGAAAGAAATGATTCATGAAAGTCTAATCAGGAACCAAACCGCACGGCTGACATTACCAGCTCTCGGAAGGAGTCCTCACAAATTGGAGGGCAATTTGGATCTGACAGGCTCCAGATCCCCTGTGAGCACTATGGACTCTTTCCGCCCACCAGCAGTCAGAGAAGCGGTGCCTGCAGCGCTGGCCCCAAACACCAGCGGATGCGGTAAAGAACCTGAGGACATCTGACGTGGTAAAGTCACACGCCCAGGAATTGAGCTACAAGGCTTCCCCAGAAGTCCAGTCCCTCCTCCAGGAAAAGGAGAGAAGCTGGAAACAGATTCTCTAGAGGAATGAGAACTTTGGCTCAGTGTCTGAGCCAGCTCTTGGGGCAAGGATGGCTGGGAAGCAGAAATCAACTTGATGTCCTGGTTCAAGCGTCCCGGCGGCACAGGAGGCGTGCTCTTGGACTGCAGGATCTGCGGAGGTGGGCTGGCGGTCTGAGGCAGGAGCAGAGAGCCGTGAGAGCCCGAGGCCCCGAGCGGGCCACATTGAAAAGTTCTTGTTGCCACTGGGCTCTGAGTAGGAGGACTAAGGCCAGAAGGGGTGTAACAGGGAGAGGCGACACCAGACTGCTGTAGAGGAGACACGGAGGCAAAAGGGGATCGTTCTTGGTGGAGCTGGGCTATCGTTCCAGTTAAAGATCCTAATGCACTTGGCTGTGTTTGGCACAGGCCCGAGGATGGCCCACCAGAGGCCTGTGCCAGTTGGCTTAGGCTGGAGGATGGAGAGTTGGAAGAAGGAGGGGGCTGGAAGTGATTTATTCCCCCCAAAGTTCCACTGCCCGAGAGCTGCTGTAACTGTCCCCCCTGCAGCGGTCGTGTGGCGGGCTGGAACTGGTTGAGGAGGCTGGGGGGGGAATTCGATGAGAGCTGGGTGAGTGACGTTGATGGAGAGCTCGTTGCGGCTTGCTGGAAGTGCCCGAATCCACTGCTGGAAAGGGAGGGCTGCCGCTGCAGCTGCTGCTGCTGCAGGGGCTGAGCCGTCCCGAGGGGTGACCCAGAAGGTGCTTGCTGGAACTGGCTCAGCCCCGCCGAGGACGTGCCGCTCAGTCCCTGCTGCCCAGAGCCCGCGGGAGGGGATCCCACCTGGAACTGCCCCAAGCCGGCAGCGGCCGAATACCCCGCGAGCTGCTGGATGTGGTAGGAAGAGGACGAAGGGGTTTCTGCTCCTGGGGTGTGCAGCTGGGACGGGGTACTGGAGGGAGAGCCAACAGCAGAAGGCCCGGTCGACGGGATCAGGGACTGAAGCCTTTTCAGCTGTCTCGGGGTCTGGCTGGACTGCTGTCCCAAGGAACCCAAGACAGACACCGGGGGACGGAAGATGGCTGTCGGGAGGCGCGGGTGGTGGGTCAGGGCTATAGCGACAGAAGTGGTGGCGGCTGCGGCTTGCAGCGGGGCCTGGATCAGCGGAGTCCAAATGACTGGGGTGGGGGTGGACGCGGCGGCGGCGGCAGCGGCGGCGGCAGCCTGGACGTTGTGAGCACAGTGTGCCATCTCCCTGTCGTGCTGCACAATCTGCTGGATGATCTCATTCTCTTGGTAGTTGAAAACCCCCGAATTGAGGTCATGCTGGACTTTATGCAGCAGAATGGAATTTTTCTTACCTGTAGAGAAAGTGAAGAGAGAAAGAGTCATTCTCGTATGTCAAAGCAGGAGAGGCTTCCTGCCAGACCTTCCTCAGATTGTTGGCACTGTCTCCACTGTCGTTATGGGATCTGGGTAGAGTCTCTGCGCTCCAGCAACAAGATGATAAACATTATATCTTCTGCTTTTGTGGTATGATCAACTGACTTTGTGATCCCAGAAAACACAGCCTTAGTTAGACAGCTGAGTCAGTTTTGAGAAGTGGGGCAGACTGGTAGCAAAGCTTATGAATCTGGAAGTTTCTCACTTGGCATCTAAACTTCCATTTATAGAAAAAGAGCAGAAAAACAAAGACCATAATTTCTGTGTTTGCAAAGGAACGCCTCAAAAATACAAGTTCGTTGAAGTCTCCTCCTTCAGCTACTCTCCAGAGATATCTTTTTCTCTTATGTCTCATGCATCTTGTTTGCTCTGAAGTCAAACATTTTTTTCTAGCTGAAATGGAATTTGTTTACGAAGAAGGGACATAAGGACTTGACTTGATGGCCCAAGTGAAAGCCCTCAGACATGCAGCTACCATCTTATTTGGCCATGCCCTTCCAGCCCCAGCTTTATGGAAACTGCAGGCTAGCAAACTTCATGTTCCAGCTGGACATTCTAGCCTGCAGCAAAATATTAGCTCAGCGCTTTGCCTTTTCAATGGGCTGGAAAATGTGGCGTAATGAGTTTGTCTGGCCTGAGTGTGCACCTGGCACTGCAGGGATGAACTCTCCTGGAATGCAGCAAGGGATGAGATGCTGCCAGTGATGCCCTTTCACCAGAGCACAAATGCCTTCTCAAAGGACAGGATTTCTGATGTGGATGTGCACTCCATTTAACAGCTTTTGTATTTGGGTTCTCGTAACAGTCTGTGCATGGGTAACTGTGCCAGCATTGATTTACAAGGTGTTGGTATATGCTGGTTTGAATGATTTACTTATAAAACTGGTGTGGATTATATCCTCTCTTCTTGTCTTTTCAAGAGTCCTCTACCCTGACAGCATATGCCAGTCTGAACTGATGATAGCACCTTCCTAGGGGCTTCCTTTTCACTTTTGTTTATTGAAGTTGTTTGGAAATATCCTTAAAAAAGGGCCCAGCCGAGCAAGTTGTGTGCACACATGGAAGTGTGCCCCCTGGTCTGCCTGCTTGCACGCACGCAGCTCATTTTGCAGCTGATGCTGGGGGTGCATGGACAAGGGTCACCTCTAGGCGAGGCACCAGCCAATCTGGATCAGATAGAAAGCTGAATTAACACTCCTCTTATCCTCAGGCCCCACACCCATTTTCAAACCTCTGCTCTGATTCAAACGTCATTTCTACTGGTTCTGATCTCCTCTAGTTCCTCTAGTTCCTATACAGGATGAGGACAAACAGATGGCATCTTGCCAGATGCTGGGGAGCTGGAAGGGCCTCTTTTACTGTACTTTAATCCCCAGTTAAAAGCTATGTATTGATGACATCCAGATTGCTGGATTTTTTGCACTGTCTGATGCAAATTTTCTATCTGTAGTGGGTAAAAGACTTATAGCTGAAGGATGTGCCTCTTACTGCAGCCAAAATAAAACATCTGGCAGCAAAGGACTTGAACGATATTCTGAAGAGTGCAACTAGTATCCTGGTGCCCTAGAACGTAACTCTGAAATGAGGCAGGCTTGAATGTAACTTGCTGAGTTCCAAATCTACCAGGAGGAAAAGGTGAAGCAATTGTTGCAGAAATAAGGAGATAATTATAAAGTATAAGGGAGATACTTGTCACTACCATGTTTAATGCTAGGAAGACATACACTACAATGTTTTAGTTCTAGTGTCTAGCTGCAAAGCTTGAAGAGATGCAGAAATATCCACAGTCCAGGCTTGTAAAACAACTGTGGATAAGTTCTATATATGCAGCTTTTCTCAGAGAAGAGGTGACTTGATACTGATCTATAGGGAGCTTCACAGATAACAGAAGCTGATAAGAACTGTTCCCTTCAGTTACAGAAACACCCAAAAGATACTGTGATTTTAGACATGCCCAGAAAAAAAAGAAAAGGAGCAATCTAATAGGAATTGTAGTTAAGCATTGGAAGAACACTCTACAGGTTTTTCCCTCACTGTACCAAGAGTTTCTCCCTTTATATAAGCTATGCAAGAGTGCTCTGCGATTGTTCAGAGCAGGTAAAGCCTGAAAGCTACAGGTTCCTGGTCAGCCCTTCCAGTGGGCTGAACTGCAGCATAAAACCAAATCAAAATGCTGACAGGATTTTCATTCTGTGCCTCAGCCCATGTGTTTGGGACCTGCCTGTTGTGGGTAGTGCTATGGGATGCTTAATGTTTTAGTGTTTTACCTCCAGCTGATTACTCCCCGCAAAAAAGCAGACAGGCATGTATCCTAGAGAAAGACAGCAGCCTTGCAAAGACACAATCCTGAAGGTAAACAGTATTCAGAGCTCCTAATGTCATTACAGGGACTGGAGAGACTGCACTGGAAGTGCTTGTGTAGGATACCTGTACTAATGGGGTTCGTTGTATAGCAGGCTGGAACAGACAGCACCAGATATCCCCTAACAGAGCCTGATTCTGCTTGCCATTCAGGTAGCCTGTCACACCAGGGGAGTATGAATGTCACCTTTAAAATTCAGAGCAGTTTTGCAGTGAATGAAGTGGAAGGTCACATCGTACACACACGGCGCTTTCCAGGCAGCAGCTTCTAGAATCGCACACCCGCTCCCAAACAAATTAGATCACAAAGAGCTGCTTAAACAGAAACGCTAACTGTTCCAACTCTGGAGAAAAGGAGCAACCTATCTAAATAAATTGACAGGCAAGAGAAAGTCCGGTTGGCACTTGAGATAAAGAACAATTCAGACTGCAGGTTTGTAATCATTTGCTTTCTGGATTTGAAGGTACAAATCCCAGCATGGGCAATCTGCAGCTAGCTTGCACAACTGCAAGGTCAGGATGTGGATGGGAGATGGCATGCTGAGTTCAAACCAGACAGGCAAAAAACTGCCCTACCTCTCCTGATAGCTGACTGAAGAGGAACCGGGCTGAGGAGGAGGAAGCGGAGGAACAGCAGCGCAGCTGCTCAATACCAGCAACCGCTCTGCGCTTCCATCCTCGCACCTCATCTCGCTCTTTTAATTCCATGTCACCTGTCTTTGGCTTCTGATTTGCTTGTCTGTGCTTCAATAGCCTGCAATTTCCAGCGCTGCCCTCGATTCGAACGAGAACCCATAGCGATGTTAATCAGAGCTGCACGGATGAATTGAGAGGACCGATGTTTTCATAACCGGAGCTCTTGACAGCACAGAACGGCTCCAACAGCAGACACTGGTTTCCTTGGCAGAGCACTAAGTGAAGGATATATTAACATTTTCCAAAAACACATGCTATTTACTGGAAAATGGCTTGATCAAAGCTCAATTTGTGTCAAATTGATAAAACAACTGCAGCAAAAACCTTGGAATGTTTATTTTTGTTAATTTTTAAACAGGATGTCTCAATTTTCCTTTGAAATTGCATTTTACCATTTTCCTGAGCGCAACTTGAATTTATTAACTGTTTCATTACATTAATTTTTTCCTTTCCTGTTTTGCCAAGAGACCCAAATCTCTGCTGCAGAAAATTACTGAAAATTTTCTTCCAATTACCGAAGGGAAAAAGGAAGTTCTCAAAACCGTTCTTCAAAACTGTAACTGGTTAGCAGACTGAAAAATTAATTGCTTCCACCATTCTAATTAATTGCATCACTCACATGAAGCTTCCACACCCCAATACAAGCCTGATCAGTCGCTATTGGAGAAAATCCCTCCTTCCAGCCAGCACCAGATTACAACAGGCACGCAGCAGCGCCCTGCTGGGATAAAACATTTTCCTGGCAGGTCCGACTCCAGTCCTGCACAAAATAGAAGCCAGCAGCAGAACGAGGCAGTAGGAGTGCATTTGCTCCTAATGATGGTTCTGAGATTATTTCTGCTCCCCATCTTATTTACCAAGTTGCTCTGGTTTCAAATTTGTTTTTCCCACTCTGGATTTATTGTCACTGCGCCTGCCTCAAAAGGAGAGCAGGAAAGCCAGCAATCGGAGAACTGAAACGCTGATTAGTTTGGCTCTGTGTCACTCTAATTAAAATGGTGTCCTGCAACTCACTGCTATGCTCAGTGAACCACAAGGCAGTCCTGTCCTCTTCCTAAACCAGTGAGAGGCTTCACTGGGAGGGAGGAAGGAGACTCCTGCTTCCCCTGCACCCTCATCACAGAAGCACGGAGGCTGTATAACAGGAGTTTCTCCTTCTGTACCGTTTATTCCACAGGAATTAAGTGCTGAGTAGAGTCTAAGGTGACAAAACTAACAACCCACCCATGCATTTCTCCTCAACTTCCAAGATGAATTTAATTAGATTCTGAAGAAAGCTGTAATTTTAATTTATAGCATGTTGTTGACATATTCCATGAACTGGAAATTCAGTATAATTTTTGTTTTGGATATATCAAAATGTAAGGAATGTTTCCTTTGGAGTCCATTGGCCAACCTAGGCCAACATGAGACTTGAGGTTTTCAGGTTTCCCTTACAGGAAAATATGCCTTTTCTGAAGGCATATTTTTCTTTTCCTGGCTGGATCACATCTTTCCAGTTCACTCTGGTTCCCTGCTGAGATCTGGACCCAGGTCTTCTGAGGTGAAGGGCTGCTGGATGAATACTGTCACACATCTGTCTCTAGAAGTCTCATCTGCTTTTATGGGGGAAAAGCACTGCTTTTTACCTTTCCCTGCCATATGCTGCTTTGTGCTTCTTGTGGAGCAGGCAGTTACATTTCTCTAAGCAGATTCTGCCTCAGAGCATTTAATCTGTTTAATACGCCCATGGGCATCTTAGAAGCTCAGATCCTCTTCACCCAAAGTCACAACCTGCGCTAACACGAGCTCGTGGAAGGCAGTTCCTTAACCTCAGCAGACCTAGGGATGTACGTAGGGACAGCTTTGTCCAGTGCAGGGCCCCAGGCAAGATTTGGAAGCAGAGGCCCAGTTACCTCTTAAAGAGTGAAGACACCTTTCTTGTCTTCCATGCCTCTTCCATGGCTGAGCCAGCTCGCTGTTTCCAGTCCTGTGTCTCCCTATTTCTTCACTCCTGGCTCTCCTTCTTCACTCTGGCCCCTTACCTTTCTACTGAGGTGAGAGAAGCTGCCTTACTTGTGTCATGGGGCAAGACTCTCCTCCCCTTCTGCAGGGCATGTGCTGTGTGACAACCTGTAGTGGGGACAACTTCAGGAGCACAGTTAAAGCACTACAGGATCTCCACGACTCACTTTTTTGTTCTCTTTTTACAGCTCCTAGCACAGTATGTTTTTTCCCATGGTCAGACAAAAATAAATTCCTCACTGCAACAATGGACAAAATACAGGGGAAAGAAGAAGATATTTGGAGCCTAAGACATGTTTATAACAAAGCTACTGGTGCTTTGAAGCAGAGGAGGCTATGTGAAATTGTGGAAACTAAGCTAATAGATGTTGCTCCCTTAATAAAGGATTGCAAAGTCAGATTTTCCTCAGCTGTAGATAGCACACAAAAGAATGGGGAGAAAGGCTCATGCGATTTCATAAAAAGAGCCAGCACTCAACAATAATTCGTCTATCAAACAATCAAAATTAGCTTTCTGTTGTTGAAATTCTGCACGGACACAGGGGAAATTAGCTGTAGCTTTCTGTTCCTCTCTCTTTTCAGTTCTGTCTAAGTCTGCTGGCTGCAGTTTAAGAATTCAGGTCACTGAATTGCTTTTTGAATTTGCATGCATTTGAAATAATCTCACTTTATTAGGCTGGCTTATGCCCCGGCCTGCTGTCAAAGCGGCTGCCCCCTGCCACTTTGGTTGCTCCTTCTCCTCTTGTTCCTCATAGGGCTGGGTTCGGAGCACCCTGCTGGGGTTGCTGCCTGCGGCACAGCTCAGGGCACAGTGCAGGTATGAAGGTGGTCTCTGCCCTCCCTTGCCACAGCTCTTTCCGTGCCCTGGAGGGTCCTGCACTGGTGCTGCACTGGCTGCAAGGTCTCACTGCACCACTGTCTTAGGGTCTTGTATAAACAGGGAAATCAGCTGGAAGAGAGGTTTCAAAATAATTCTCCACTCCCAGTGTATGTGCTCTTCTCCTGTTTGAGCCCAGCGTTCTCTCAAATGTAGGTCACCCCAAGCTGAACTGCACAAACTGCCACGTGAAGGGTACTGCTCACAACTGAGCAGCTCCCAGAAGCAAGGCAAAGCCAGCTGGATCTCAGCAGCTTGACTCTGTGTAAGAGCATCCACAAAGGAGTTCAGGACACTTAACAAATCTGCTCTAGAAAGTAATTCACGTTAACCCTCCTGAGAGCCTGGCTGTGTAAACACTTACAAACTGGATGTGCAGTTCCTGATAACTGCTCTGCAGAAGCTGCCAGATGTGTGCCCTTACACCGTGATAAGGCAGCACCCACCTGCATAATGAAGTTTATTTCTTTCTTGTGAAAGCTGTACTACTTGAAGTACAGTTAATGTACAACAATACTCCCTTCCCCCTTTGTTCCCCACAAGCCTATTTGGAGTTAAACCCATACACAAGGGTTTACTGCAGGAAAGTGCCATATGGGAAGGGAAATAAATTTTATCAGCACAGAGCTCATTGTATGGGATGCTTAGCTGAATCTGTTGTCTTATTACCATCTTAACAAACCTCTAACTGGGTCAAATGGTACACAGCAAAGAACGTTATCTGATGAATCTTATGATTGTTAAGCAAAACTTGAAATAAACTGTTTATGATGCTCCTCTCCTTCCCTCCTCACATTTATGTGCCTCTACAGAGCTCTGCAGAAAAAAAATGTCATATAGAACTCTCTAGAGTAAACTGCTTGTGAATAGCCATGAAAGGGTGTAAGAATTGTGCAATTCTGGAGCACAGTGGCTGTTACTTACTGCTGGAGACTGAAGCCAGATCCATCTTCTCCTCAAGTAGCAGGAGTGCTTGAGCCAAAGCTACTGCACTCACAGTGCCCAGCTGGAGCTGGCAGCTGTGACAGGGACAGATTCTGGAAGGCCCAGGCCTGTTGACATTCTGGAACTGTTTTCTGCCAGCAGTGTGGTCTGGTGGCAGATAGCCAGCAGACTGCCCTCGAGGCAGGAAAAGTCCCCTAAGTTAAGAGGTGTGGTTGGTAAGCAGATTCTACTTCATGTAATTAAACAGAGGGTTGAGAGTATTTAGAAAGGTGTTAGAATGGTAAAATACTACCTGAGCAGGTGTTTTATTTTGATGCTGATAGCAAACAGCTGTGAGCATGGCTCTCTAAATCCAAAAGCAATCTGGTAACTTGGGAGACCCACGGATATAGGGCACAAAAATACTGCATTTCCCATCACTCCCCCACTCTTGCTTCTGCTAAATGTCTTCTAGCTCACCAACTAACTGTCCATGGTACTAGTGACCCAGCCCACAGAACTCACACTCTGCAAGGCAGACAGGGGTTTTGATCAACCGATGTGATCAAGGTTATTCACAAAGTCAAAGGCAGGTCTCCTGAGATCTCATCACTGTCCTCCTTCTATCAGGATGTCTTAGGCTTTACATCCCTTCTAGACTTGCATGAGAAACAGCACTTCCACATTCAGACAGGGTTGCCAGTTCACCTTAATTAAGCTGAAGTCATGTGCGCTCACTCATGGTGAGCTGCTGATCGATAGCTTTCCTTAGGCTGATATACACTGAGTCTGGGCCTTCAGTTCCAAACAAAAAGTAATTCAGAAACTGAATTCCTGCCTAAGTTTGAACTCCTATCTTGAAGATACCTATACCTGAGCCAGACCGAGGCCATTTCAGACAAGCATCTCTAAGAAGATAAATCATGTTCTAGAAATGCCTTTTTCTCTCTGCTGATTGTAAAAGTCAGACTTGGGTCTGCATATTGTACTGCTAGAAACAATGGGAGAGGATTTCAGGTCAGGTAAATACACACAGCAGTATCTGAACCCCAGTTTCTTATAAACAGTCATGTTTATGGGTTTTCCAGGTGACCAGAGAGGACACAACACAGGAAAACCTGTTTTCACTTGTCAAGCATCAAATTCACAGCAGCTCGGTACTCAGATAATAAGTTTCTATCACCTGCGCCTTTATCAGCAACTGCAAATAAGAGACATATATATACAGCCCTATGAGCAAATCTCCTTGCTCATCTCACACGTGCAGATCTTTGGGGGTTAATCACCTGCATACAGTAAACAAAACCGGGACCTCGGTGTGGATGCAGCGTACACTTTGTGCCGAGCACAGCCTGCTTTATTTATACACATTTCAGTCCATTCCATGTGATTTTGCATGGCACCTGCCACAGGGGAATAGGTAGCTAAGACGTGTCCAGACTAGGCTCCGCTTTTGCTAGTATTATTTTCCCTGTAGAAGAGATGAGGAACTGAGGCACTTTACAAAGGCATGACAAGGACAAACAGGGAATCTGTGGCAGAGCTTGGCACAGGTCCCAGATTTCTCATTCACAGCTCACCCAGCCTAACACAGGCCAGTCCCACCTCTGTGGTGGCAGATCCCAGAGTATCAGTCATGACCTAGACAAGTGGGGTTGCAAACCCTACAGGATTTCAATTGCAGAAGAGTGATCACGAGCTGACAAACAGGGTGCCCAGTGAAAAAGTTTGAGAACAGCTACTTTGTGCCTTGCACGACAAAGCTTTTAAAACTTCTGCCACTATGATATTTTAAACAGGCACTCTTGTGCTGTAATAATGTTATGTAATAATATTTAGACTGGTATTGTGTTGCCTTAGATTTGTTTTTTAGCATCTGCAATGCCTGGAGGAAATGCAAGGCATTTTTAATCCATTAACCGAGATCGCTGGACCAAAATCCATGCAACTGGCATTCAAAATGTATGCATTTCAAACCACTGGAAGTGAAACATTCCCAAAGAAATTGAAAAAATAACTTCCTCTGGCTTCAGAAAGCACTTTCAGCTCCCACCAGTGACCTTGCTGTGGATGGTAGGCAACCTTATGGCGGACATCTATATTTACTACAGCACAACAAAAATCAGAACATAATTGTCTCCTGGTATTTTTTTAACAGATTAGGGATTTTTGTTCTGACAATATTCACAACCCATACTGTATTTACTTTCAGTGAACATTTGAGTGGTTGTGTTTTAGAAATGCAAATACTTGTGAAAATCTAATTTTAAGCTTCAATGGTCACCTCAAGCCAGTTTCACAGCCAGGCAGGAACAGAATCATGCAACTTACGTAGCTAACTGACACGTTGCAAACTGGGCCTGTTCACAGATGCTTGTCATACAAAGAATTACTCACTGGAGAAAGGCACAGATCATTTAAACACACAAACACCATGAAGAATTTTACACATTGGTCAAGAGCAAGAGGAAATTTAACCTAGTGCTAAAGTCATCAATAATCAGTGATCAGCCTGATTTCCTCGAGTCTCCATCTTCAGGCTCTGAGCCTATGGAGAGCTATGCATGTGGTTTTCTGCAGCCTGAGGAGTACTTTAAAGTCTGAAGTCACTCAAAGAGAGAGTTAAGCAGGGACACAAATCACTGCAGAATCACAGCCCTAGTCAATTCCTGGAGACTAATCCTTTCCAGTCTTTAAAGAGCTCTGCAAGAGCAGAACACCTGGGAACCTCTTCCTCAGCCACCCATGGCCCAGGCAGGATGCCAATATCAATTCCCATTAACAACAGAGGTTAGGAGGATACATCAACATGCTCTTTGGCAGCGCGATCAATGGAGCTGACAGCTCTCTGTGGGGCTGTGCCCTTCCTGCTGCTGCAGTGCCCGTGTACCAGCAGGAAGCAATGGGGGCACACACATCAGCATGCACCTGCCCCTCTCCTTCCCCTCTGCCTAGCCACAGGCTTTCAAATTGCCTTTGCTCTGCAAAGCAAATGCCTCACTGCACCTCCAGTCAACCAGCACTCTCCTGTTGCTTCAAGGGATGGGGTCTCACGTTCTCATCCTGTCTCTCTGCTACCTAGACAAACTTAGATCACAGTTCCAAGTCCCCTGTACAGCTGCAGATCCTGTAAACATCTCTCCTGTGGCTGGTTGGACCAAGTTTTTTCTCTCTGCTCTCTCAGTTCCTCACTGCAAAGGGAGAATATTGGATGGACCTATCCTGGCATGAGGATAGTAACAGAACCCCCTGAATTGTTCCATGTCCTTAGGCTTGGACTTCTCAAGGACATGCTGTCATCTGGGCAGAAGGGAGTCAGTGAATGCACCACGGGCTTGGAAGGAGGCTCCCACTTTCTTCCATCTTGAGTACAGACCCTGAGCTGAACATAACAAGAACCAAAGTACTGTTCTGCTTCAGTTCATACTTGGCTTTCCTGGGCCTCACCTTCAGGTCCCTATTACAGCCCCATTACTTTCAGAGAGAGTCTCAGCTTAGTGCAGTATTCCTGACTTCACTAAACAGTCACATGCTGTTACACAGCTACTGTGCTGCTGCTGCTGGATGGCACATATTTCAGTGGAAGGTGAGAAAATGCTTCATTTATAAAAGGCAGGGATTTCCATGGAATCTGCCAATTTCAGTAGGAAATTGGCTCTTTTGGGAAATTCCAGCCGAAGAATGTTGAGCACAGCAGGGTTGGAAAGTGCTACGAGTATGCTATTTTGCAATAGTAAAGGATGTGAAGTTAGGCAACAGGCAGCTCTCATTTTAACAGAGATAGCACTAGGATTTTCCTCTAAGGGTCTGTGCCTTCTATACAGTGCAGGGACTAATACCTTCTCAGGTTAGCAGAATGGCAAAAGGAGGGGAGGGCAGCGCCAGAGCTCTGCACCAAAGGGCATGTTATTTCAGTAGCTCTGTGTCACCTTCTGACCTTATGTTGACATTTTGCAGCTGCACGTGGAAGGGAATTTCTCCTGGCTGAGAAGCAAGTGAGGTTCTTTATGCTGGTTTGGAAAGCAGAGTTGTGAGAAGCAGCTCTCCCCCTTGACCATCACTTCAAGGAAGCTGTCCCACAGCAGCACAGATACAGAGGTTTCCATCTGGCTTTTGCTAACCTTTCCTGCTGTCTTCCATGCTGAAAATGGGAAAGGGCCACATACCAAAAAGGCTGCCTGCAAGGAAATGCCCCAGATGAGAGGTCTGATTCGTGCTCAAGCAACATCACAAAAATAATTCCAACATAGTTCTGATGAAGTTGTGGAAAGGGAGTGCTGCCTTGTGCTTAGAGGATTAGGAGTTGAGCCAGCAAGGTTTATTCTTTGTAATATCCCTGACTCAGTGTGATCTGGAGCAGGATGGCTTTACCTCCCCATGTCTCACTTTCTCCACTGTATAATCCCCTGCACTACTGATAACCTTTATTGCGAAGGCTCACACTAGCAAGGTTATGTCTACACAGCAGCTCAAGGACTGCAGGAGGAGAGGACATACCCAGGTAGCTGCAAACTCATTCACTTGGGAACTGGTAACATCCTAGCTGCCAGGCTCACCATAGGTTAAGCACCCGTGGATTTACATAATTTCACAGTGGTTTTGGGAACTTCCTAGAAGTTCTGCATCACTGCTGGCAAGCAGCTCCATGAATTCTAGTTATGAATGCAGCTGCACACAGAGCAAAGGAGGAGCACACAACGCCCTGCTCACCTGTATACACGGTCACAAAGAGCATCAGGCCAGGAAGCTGAGCAGCACTGACCATCTAAAGCTAAAGAATTTGAGATGAAGTCAAGCTGGCCCAGCCTTGGTTGTGTCTGACATTACATTTTCTAGAAGTTAGTTCAGTCTCATTTGAATAACCCATGTGATAAGACTGTTGCCACGTACACTAGGGCCTCATTAGTGGCCAAACTCTACACATTTAGCTCATAACATTTTCCTCAAGGGTCACACTTTCTGGTTTGAAGCAGGTAATGAGATGCACAGAATACAATGTTCCCCACATAAAAAGCCCCAGAGGCACTGCACCCCTTGCTGGGCTGCCAGCTTCCTCCCCACCCCCCTCACCCCATTATCCTCCTTGCTTTCTGCGTTGTACTCAGACTCGCACTGACCTTTTTGATTCTGAAAAGCAATGGAAATGCATGCAGCTTTAAGCGATGTATAATAAGAAACTTAAGAAGTTAGACTAGGACTCTGAAATGCTCAGTCCTCAGCTCTGCAGAGATTTCGTGCATGACCTTGTTTTAGTCACTCAGTGTCTCCGTGTTAAATGTTTCTGGTCGTGACCAACAACTGGTGCCCTGGTCTCTGGCTAGACAAGGATGTTTGCAGTGCAAGTTATGCCTTCCCCAGGGCAGGACAGCATCCTGACATGGGCCACTGCGAGCTGCTGCAATCCAATAATACTCTTTCGTTAACTTGAGGTGCGGGAGGGTAAGTATTTTAGCAACTGTTCTATGTCTTTGTTTGGCTGCCTACTTCTACTCAAGGTATTTATAGTTGGTCTCTAATGGACAGCTGGACAGGTGCTTTGTGGTTGTATTCTGCTGATGGTTTTGCACAACAGATCAGAAAGCACCCCACGCCTTCCCTTCCCTGATAGCACTTCCTGCTTCTCCAGCTGCTAGTAAACCATGGCCTCCCATGAAGATGCTTTATGGTCTACATTTCATTATGCACTGATATACCAGAGAAGATCGTTCCTCATCAATGTGGATGCCAGTTTTTGTCTTCAGTTTAAAAAATTAATACCATTAACTCACGCAGTCACGCCCCAGCCAGCGTCTGTGTAAAAACAGGTCACACTCTAACAAACACCCAAGTCCTCATGCTGAGAGATGATTTCTGCAGCAGAACATTTCAATGAAATACTGAGATTTGCTTGCAGTACTTGGTGGAGATCACAGCGTGGCTTACTTTCTCTTGAACCTGGGAGGCTGTGGGTATTTCCATATTCTGAACTAAAATTCAAACTGTAGTGAATTCACCAGGATGGACCTTGTGGGATTAGACTGATCTTGGAGCAGGCAGAAATGTGTATGCGAGAGTGAAAGAGAAGAATGAGGTTTTCACTGATCTTTTTAACTGAATGGGTCTCCTTGGAGGAGCTGAAGTCAGGCAAGGAGAGACACAGCAGGATCTCCCTCAGTTCACGACTCCAGCAAAGGAACAAAGGACCACGTCTGGGGAGAGGATGCCAGGGCAGCAGGTAGAGGAAAGGAGACGTTCAAGCCTTCTACTTACCAATTCTGTCCAGCCTGTCAAGAGCCACAGTTTCAAAAGCTCGCCGCATCATGGGATACTCTTCCAGCACCTCATTGAAGTTGTCCACTGAGAGGGAGTAGAGCCGGCAGTAGGTATCAGCTCGCACGCTGGCTGTGCGCCGGCCACGAGTCAGCAGACAAATTTCTGGAATGAAAGACCCAGCCTGAGAACATGGGCACAGATTCTATCAACCCCACGATGCAAAACCTGGCACCGTTGCTCAACAGTCCTGCCTGCCACGCAGTCCCCTCTCAAGCTGGACTCTACCAGCCTTCCCGTTGCTGAAAGCAGGAACAGTAGGAATGTTCTCCATATGCAGTAACATTTAAGCAAGAAAATACCAGGGGGCTCAGTTGTGGCAGCTGCTACATACAACTGCACCTCAGGGATTCTGCTGATCTAATTAGCCAGTCAAGTTTTGTTATGGTGGATTATCAAAGATATCACTTGTGTATTCAGAGTGGAGAAGCTGTCTTTCTCCAGCTCCTCATGGGCACCGGGAGCAGAAGGTCGTGTCGTGCCCTCATTGAAGCTAATTCTCCCCCTAGATTTGCAGCAGAGGCTCTGTGCTGACCTGTGGCCTTGGTGCCTGTTAATAACTGTGACCCTCATACTCAAAACATTTATCTTTTCAAAGATGCTTGGAAGTTACTTGCAGAAGTGTCACAAGCTTACAGATAGTCAGGATGAGCCAAGTCAGTGGCATTCACTCACTACTAACTATAGGTGTATGTACACTGAAGTCAGGTACTCCTAGGAGGGTGCTCAGCTGGTTAGAGAACAGACAGTCCTTGACTCCCTCATAAACACTGGCATCTGGGCATGCTCCTTGAACACTCAGCACAGAGCTCCCGAGGCCTGCTTTTCCACTGATTAAACACAGAGTCTGGGCACCTAAGACAAGCACTTAAATTCAGATGGTGTGACCTAAAGACAGAAGGCCTTGTCACTGACAGCATCCTTCTGTGTGCTGCTGGGTGTTAATCCATCAGCACCACACTGAGGATTCATCCCGGGTCCACCCCAAGGCAGTAGCACTACAAAGTGGTGACTGAGTTTTTAGGCTGCTTTCCTAAGGAAATGGTGCTTATAGAACTGTGCTATCTTTGAATGTGTGAGATGTGTGTGTAGCATGTTTACTCCAGCCCTCTAACTCCAAATCCCAGCAAGCAAACCCAACTTCCAAGTGATGTGCAAAAACTCTGTACCCTAGAGCTAGCAGGTGGGTGCAAACAGGTTTTCTTTGCAGGAACTATGAGTGTAAGAAGAGGATTTAATAGAGAACAGTCCTTATAGAGGGGCAGGTTTCATTCCACCCCCTGTCAGTAGGCAATTGTGCACGTTCAGCACTTGTACTGAAACTTGCATCTCCCTGAGAACTGTCTGTCCTGGGGCGTCAGGGAGGTCTTTGCAGGGCTCTGATAGCTGGGTAGTCTCTGTGTTACACTGCTAGCAACATCCTAAATCTTCTCTTATGGTGTTTTCTGACCTTGTACTAGTTTCACTGTTGCTGACACATTACACTTGCCTGCTGACCTTCACGACATTTTGCTGAGCCACAGACTGGGGAGATGATGGACTATGTTTTTCCCTCCATATTTATACAGTACTTCATATGATAGATGCCAGACAGTACGAGTAGGCAACAGTATAAATGTGCTTGGAGAATTGAGAATGCTCCATTTTTTCTCTTTACATTCTCAGCTTCACAGATCCATCAGTTTGCTTGGGGCAGAAGGAAATGAAACTGCAAGAGCTTAGTCCTCCTTCTCCACTTTGTTATTATTTATAGTCTAGACTCCTGCAATGCTCATGAGTCCCAGCCACCACCCATTGTACAATTTACTATATGAGAAGCTGCAAGACAGCTGAGATGAACAGAGGGTGGATGAAGAAGTGACTGAGGTATCAATACCACATGCTGCACCACCAATGCACCCAGTACAAGTTAAGGACAATATGAACACTAGCAGTGGGCCTCACTGTGAAAGGGTGACTCATAAACACGCACCTCCAAAGTAGGAGCCATCTGCCAGCTTGGTCTCCTTGTTGCCTTTGGTGAGGACACTCACCACCCCATGCTGGATGAAGTACATCTTCTTGCCAATGGTGCCCTCCCGAATGATGTAATCCCCAGGCTGGAATACCTCGAACCGCAGCTTGGTCAACATGGACGTCACAAAGTTGGGATCTGCGTTGGCAAAGAGTGGCATGGAGGCAACCAGCTTTCGGCAGTTGAAGTTTATTATTTCCTGATGGCAAAGTGAATAAAGAGAGAGAGAGAGAGAGAATGGGGAAGAGAGACAGGAAGAAAAGATGGGACAAGGAAGCAGAAAAGACACATGCGTATGCTTAGTCAGCATCCAATAATATATGACATTCTCCCACTTACATGAAAAAATTCACACTGTACATTAAATAGTCAAAAAAAGATGCTGTTCTCTTAGTCTGACTCCCCCAGTGTTGGCTAGAATGGGCCTCTGGATGCTCACAGCACGTAGCAGTGCTAACTGAAGCTGATAGTTTGACACCATGCTTCACTGCTTTCATTCATATGCTTTACCTTTGAGCAGAGACAAAAGAGTGATTCCCCCCATCCTCCCAAATACATAAAACATATCTCTTTCTGCAGGGAGCTTTGGAGTATGTGAGAGGTGCATAGCGGTGGTAAAACTCTGCATGAAAAAGCCCAGAGCTCCACTCTGCAAAAATGTTATAACTCACCTTGGCAGCCGTACGTACTCCATTGCCCTTGCTTGACAATGAGATATTAAACAGCACAAATGTGCCACGGCTCTCAGAGAAATAATTATCCTGGGCAGCTGGGGACAGTGTCAAGAGGAGGGAGGGAGAGGTGCCCACCAGTCACTGGGGCATGGGCTGGATCATCAAGCTCAACTGAAGAAAACCCAATTCAGCTGTTCAGCTGTCACAGAGCAGACAGGGACTGTGCCTCTTCCTGCGGCTTGGTGTCACTTGGAGGGTGTGACAGCATTTTCCATTGCACAGGAGCTGCTCTGTGCCATGTCAGCTCAGACTCAGAAAGCAGCAGAAAGAGATATTGAGTAAATCACCCAGCACAACACTCCCCAGTCAAGCAGAGGAGGAGGATCTGGATGACTGGAGCAGGAAGAAGGAGGGCAGGGGAAGCATATTTCTCCTCCTTACTGGGACTTCTCTTCCAAGGTTGCCCTTTTAGGTATCATGCCATCTTCAAAAACCCCAGGATATTTATCCATAATATTGACTCTGCAGTGCAAGGTAACAGACCCTTACACTGCACAGAAGTAAAGGACAGGAGCGACCGAAGGAGGGGGAGCTCAGCAGGATTAAGATGCTTATGTCTGCTGTACAAACAAAAAGGGCAGAAGTTTGGAGAGTCAAACAGTGCAGGAAGGGGAGTGAAAATCATCTCCACATCCCCACCAGAATCTGCTGGAGAGATCTAACAGTGCCCTTAGGGACACAAAGGGGCAGTGGGTACTTCTGTGTGCTGTGTAGCCAGGCAGGGGTTAGCCAGGCTCAGGAAAGCAAGCAAAGTCTTTCTAAAAGGATTCAAAGCATGTGGGGCTGTCTTATCCTGGCTGACACGACCTGTCTTGTAACATGCTGCTCCTCTTCAACGTTGCCATGGCCTCTAGAGGTGCCAAGATGTAACCATTTATGTGAGCACGTGGCAGGGCCTGCATACTGCACTGCGTCCTCCGCAAACCACGGGGACAGGGCACTGCACGGCTGCCAAAGAACACGCACCGCCCTCACCTCTCGGAGGGGCTCGCTCAGCTCCCCCAGGATGCTCTCCTCATCAAACATCTTCCCCTGGTAGCGGTGCTCATAGTAATCATGGATGCGCTGCCGCATGTCTGCAGGGAGCTTGTGGAAGGACATATACTGCTCCACTTGTTTGTACTGCACAAAGGAGAGAAGAAGAGAGGGAGTTACCAGGACATGCAACACATGGCACCCACCTGGGGGCAAATACACACCAGAGGATTCCCATACCTGAGTTCTTCACACCAGGCTGGGCTGGCCAAGGCAGGTAAATCTGGTGCAGGACAGAGCAATTGCCTTAACTCATGGGAAGTTTGCAGACACTTTTATTGTATTTCCCAAATAGATGCCTGATGTTTTAACCTTAATCTTATCCTCAGCCAGCTACACCACGGACACAGCTCCTCATTCCCTGAGTACCGTCCTCACTAACACAACACAGAGGAAGAATTGGGAGCAGATGCCTGAAGGACACACGCAGAAACAAATATCACATTAACTTGCATGAAGCTGCACCCATGGCCTGCTTTTCCTCTCCTCTGTGTTCTCACCTGCCCACTACAAGGCCTGACACCTTTGTTTTCTCACTTTGAGTTGCGCAGGTCCAGATTTTCTTCACTTTTTGCTGGGGCTCCGTTGCTCCATGCACTTATGCCATCTAACCTGTCCGTATTTTTGCCTAATGATTTGCATTTCCATCCTGTCATTTAGAGGGGAATACAAGGGCACGCTGTCTGATGCCAGAGCAGAGTTTGGGGATGAATGGTGCCTTCTATCAGTAGCTGACACCTCTTCAAGGGCACAGGACAGTAAATGGGTCCACTTGCCCTGGAGGTGCTGCAGGGACAATGCTCATGCCCCTTCCTCCTGGTGTGCAGTACAGAATATCATCCATACTAACTAAAGCGGATGAGAGGACCACACACCCCCTTTGCCTTCCTTTTTCCCCCAATAAATCCGTCCCTGAATGTCCCTTTACTGCAGCTTACGCTGAAGTGCCTAATTACCGAACTTCTGCTCATTACAGACCTTCCCTGCACACATCAGTGTCACTCAGAGCTCAGTACAGTCTGTGCCGACACTGCCTTGCATGCTAACAACTTGATCTGCACCAGAGAGGAGAAGGAATTACTTGGAGAAGCCAAGGTGGCGATGGGGACACTCGGGGTTTCCTGGCATTTCCAGAGCTTTTTGTCTGTAGCTTGCAGCAGAGGAGCTGGCTGTAAATATTCATGATCACTATAGCATGATCAAAGTCAAGCGAGTCACCACCTCCCCACAGGGAGCTGGGAGCTGAATTGGCAATGAACGCTGCACTTTATTGTTTGGATTGCTGAAGTTCTGGAGAGGCAGGCAGGATGCTGTGGTGGGCTGTGCTAGGTGCGGCAGAGCCTGCAGCTCATCAGCGAGGGAGGCAAAACGAGAGGAAACCCCGTGTCCTGTATTGGACCCTGTCCATCGCACAGCAAAAGCACCACGGGAATGTTCCATCCAAGAGTCCAATGTCAGAGCACCAAGTGATACCCGTGGGTGTGCCCAGTTGCACAAATGCCAGCCAGCAGCCCACCAGCCCTCTTCTCCCCACCATAAGCACTTGCTATCAATCTCCAGCTGATCTTCGCTTTGTGGGAAAAATGCCCCAACAAGCACAGGTTGGATGGGAGCACTCAGGACTCTTTGCTTACTCACTACTGTATGTGGATTTATTGCTTTGTAACAAAGAGCAATAAACTACCGCTCTGCAAAGTCTCCAGGGCTTGTCAGATTCTCCTACATTCACTGTCCGCAGATAAGGATCAGTGTAAAAACAGGACAAAACTTACCTCCCCAGAACGAAAGGTTTTCCTTCTGCTTACGAATTAAAAATGTGGTTACAAAAGAAAATTGGGAAATAAGAAACCTTAATTCTCTGTCCCAGTTAACCAGAAGGACATATCTTGGCTCTCCTGCCTTTGGTAGCGCTACCTCCCCTCACCCCATGCCAGAGGAACGAGCAGAGATTAGTGGCCTCTCCGAGTTCAAATGGAAAGACTCATTAGGAATTATTTAAATCTTTCTGAAGACAATCAAGTCCATTTAATTCCTAACTTATTTTAAGTCTGTTTTTCCTTGAACAAGCCTTTGAAGGAGGCATTAATATATCAAAAAGGAACCATTTAGAGGAGTATTTTCCTTCTAGAACCTGCCGCTTCCCCTGGCTGTCTCACCGCTCCCCTCCCTTACACCACACTTCAGATCACTCACAGTCCGAGGAGAACTAAATATTTTTAACGTCTTTCATGCCCTCAATCTCTGTCATGAGTCCTTCTTTCTTTGGCAGTAATAAATCACTGTCTGGAAAAGCTAGACTATTTCCTCACCCTATTTCTGAATATGAAAAAGATGCCGCTTTTGAGAAGGGCTGTTTCCATCCCAGCCCTGGCACAGATGCCTCCCCGAGTCCTCTTCTGGTCCACACACACCACTCTGCAGAGCTTTGGAGAAATGCTCTTTCCTGCTTTTGCAGCTAGGTTAATTCAAACACACACACTTGCACAGTGTGCTCACCGACATGGGCACGCACGCATAACCTAATGAAAGGAAGGTACTTGGGATGCTAGCTGCCCTTACCCAAAGATACATATACATTTCCCATATAGAGCTGTATTACTTCCAGAAATGGGCTGAAGCAGCTGTGGGACGGACTTTAATCCTGCTCCCATTCTCCACATCTGAACTCCCTGGAGGTCAACAGAGATGCACTTGCGTAAGGAAAAGGGGAACCAAGCAGAGTAATGCATTTTCAATTAAGTGAAATATTATGATACTCTGACAGCATTTCAAATGCTGTATGGGAATGGCAGTACACATCCTGTGAGACTGGATTAAGGTACACGCAATCAGCCACGATGTACAGTGCTGCATCCCTCTTAAGTGGATTTGTGCTTCCTAAGGGCAAAGATCAAGTGACAAGATTCACCAGATGGAGTGTCTTGATAGGTCACAGTTGCATCTTTGTTTTATTTTCTCTGACATATGATTAGGAGTAAAACAGTGCTGCCGTGTCAGCTCCCCAGCACTTAGTAGTCATCAAAAACTAATAAATGCTGAGTTCTGCTTTTTGTCTTTTAAGCCATTCATACTCTCACCCTCAGGATTTGTTCTGTGACCACGAGATCTCAATGTGATCAATGCACATTCTCACGGAGTCCAGTGACTCCAGGAGAGAGTGGTTTAAGGGAAGAAAATGGAACATTTGTAACAAATAAAATCAAGCCAATAGTACTGGTGCAATCTTTGCTGATTTCCCTTTGCTTGGAGCATATTTTGTGTCAGTTTTAGAACACGTTATTTTGCCTTCTCCCTGCTATTTTGCTGAGGACTGTACTGCGCACAAGCTATCACAGTTTATCTTGCCAGCACTTTAGCTTTGGATGCTACTGATTGCTTCCTTTAGACCCAGTGTTCAGTCTGCAAGAAGCTTTATATGCCATTCTGGTTCCGAGCTCTTCCAAACACTAGGTTAATTTTTGCACTGCAGCACTAGCTCAGTTTGCTTCAGGAGGATGATTCTCAAGTGCTGCATGTTACATGCTGAAATACATGGAATGTTTTTAACTCTTCTGCAGTGATACCTTCAGAAGTGATCTTATGTAGAATCAAGCTCTTTATCTCTTGTTCTGCTATGAATATCACAGACAGTAGCAGAGAATTCTTGGAGTTTTCCACTTTCTATACAACATTCACTATACTGAGGATGGCTGCAACTCTGTTGCTGCCTCCCCTTGCTGTTCATCAGTAGCTATTCAGGCAAGGATTATGCTTCAGACAATCCCAGTTCTGGGTGGTGAGATGTCAACAGACTGAGCAGGGTCAATTACGAGTTTGATGAAGCAGTTGTTTACTTCCTCCCATTGGCTGCATTACAGCAGTGGCCACAGCACAAGCCAGGGAATCCCACCACGGGTGTTGGTGCTGTTCAGCGTGTTGCAATAAGCTGGCTGTCACACTGCCATAAGACATGGCCTTGCTTAGCTGCAAGTGATGGAAATGTTTGTGAGTTTCAGGGGTCTCAGGAGATAGGATAGTAGAACTTTGGGACAGACCTGTTTGCATTTACCCGTTTGCATTTAAATGCTGTGGCAATACCTTTTTGTCTGCTTTTACAGGTGCTCTGCCTTAAGGTTTAATCCCGTGCCTGATGGAAAGATTCTGCAATGTACAACGTACAAACCTTACACCATGGCCACAGAAACAGCTTGTTTTCCACAACCAGCCTGGGAAAGGCCAGCACATCCTAGCACGCATCTGTAGTCCTGCACCACGGATGTTTGGACATGACTAATGGATCTTTTATTCTTCAAGCACTGTGAAATCCCTATCACAGGACATTTTAGAGACGTCGGGCCATGTCACTGGATCCACATACTTGGAAGCGTGGTGGGGAAAAAGAGATCAACGTTACTTTCATCAGAAGAGAAAGACAAGAGAAATGAGGTAAAATCTACCAGGAAACAAAGGCTAGAGATGTGGGAGAGGGAACAGTGAGTCTGATGTGAAATCAGAATTGCCGGGAGCAGCTTTCTGCCAGGAGAGGTGGCTCAGCAGGGAGCCTGAGCTCTTCACATTGTGATGCACTTATTTATTTATTTATTTATTTATTTATTTATGGTTCGAGTGCCAAAGTGAATTTCAAAACTGATAATGAAGTTTGAAATCCCACCCTGGGATACAAAGAACTGCTGAGGCAAGAGCACTTTCCGTGACAACACGCAGCGCTCGTGCGTGCACAAACATACTGCTCAGCCCAGGCTGTACTTGACATTGCTTAAAGAACAGCGCTACTTGTCTGCTTCCACTCTCACAAAGAATTAAGATGTCAGAATCTTAGCTATAATCACCGTATCCTTGATACAGCAAACCAAGACCAATCCCCAACGTAGACTTGGTGACAGAAGGCAAAACTGCATGGCAGATTTGTGTTTCCTTCTGTGAAGATGTGCTACAAAGACACCAAAATGTCACCAGCTTCTCCTGCATGAGCACAGAGAGGGCATTGCCTGAGCTTCATCCCACTCAGCCAGCCATGCTCTGTACAGGTGCTGCTGCTTGGAAGATGGACACACTCCTGGGCACTGAACTGCCTGCTTCGTGATGCCTGGTGACTGCACGGTATCTGGAGGATGTTTTATAGTGTCACTGTAAGATGTGGGGAAGCACTCTCAAGGAATACAAAGTTCATCACGAAATATTCTTCTGCAAAAAACAAACTACTTGACTCCAGTTAAGTATTGCAAATTCTTCTGCGGGATGTTTTTAGAAGAAACCACTGGGTTTTCATTCAGAAAGCATTTCTGTGTTATAGTCAACCCAAAATTCTTTAATGAAAACAACTGAATAACCTTAAAACAACTGACTGAACAAACATTGTCTGCAACAGCCTATTACCATTTTCTTATAAGCATTCCTCTAAATGGAGATGGATGTGGTACCTGCAGCACAGCTACTTTGCTGCACTGGATGCACAATCCTGAGCTGGCTGGCCTACAAAGCTGCCAGAAAAGCCAGCCCTGATTACAGAAGAACCTACCTGGAGGCACTGCCTGATACACTGCACATCAGCAGCCCTTGCAGCTAGAAACAATCAATATATCACATCTTTTCTAAGCCTTGTTATCTAACCCAAATGCTTTGATTGGCAGTAACATGGGACATAATAGCTCTGTGGCCATCTCTGAACAGACTTGAGGTAATACACAACTCGTGCAATCATAACAGGATAAAGCAAGGCTCTCCAAACTTTTTCCGCATTAGGAAATTTGATTAAATTTTCCAGACACCTTCAATTTCTTAGCCTCTCCTTCACACATTACCAGAAGAGTCAGGGAATTTCACAGCCTTCCCACCATCCGAAACTGGGATGCTAGCTCAGGAAGGGAGACTTCTACGTAACCCCTTTGGACTCTAAGAACCTGGGGAATGCCGCCTGAGGAACCAGAGACATCAGCCAACTTGGGAATAACACTTCAAATCTTGTCCACGCCGCTAATGAATGGGAAATCTCCCATCTGACAGGTGTGTGGCAGAGCACATGTGGGAATAGTGGCAGTCTTTACCCAACTTGTGGCTAACATAGCAGCTGACATAAGTTATCTTCATATGCCTGTGCCGTGTCATCCCCGAGGTAGCACTAGCTAAGCCAACCCTGGAGCCACAAGAATTAATATAGCTTCGGTGCAATGCTGTGCCTGGGTTAATTAGCTCTGCTTAGAGGAGGGGAGGGAGGGGAGCTAATAAGCAAGGGCATGCTGCCAGGCTAATGTGATTATACTCTATCCAGGACCCCAGCTAGGATCTCTGCACCGTACTCCTTGCACACGTTCACTTGGAGCCAGTACAGAAAACTGCAGAGCACAACAGCGTAAAAACACATGAAAGATGGTGCCTGACAATTTCAGATGCTTTGAGGAAGAGGAGAAAGAACAAAAGAGGCACACAGCAGCCCAGATCATGGCTATACCCTCCTAGCTTCTGACAAGAGCAGATGAGGGTTACCCACTGCCACGAGTTACAGCTGCATCTCAGCACTCAGTAATACTTGGAAGATTTTCCTTGTGTGAATTTATTTAAATATTCTGAGGTTCATTAAACTTTGGGCCTCTGCAGTGCCCTGTAGCAGTAGCTCTACAGTTTAATTACTTACCGGAAGAAAAAAATCCTTTCTTAAACCTTCTGCCTAATAAGACCCTGTACTGCTGGTCCCCAGGGAAGGGCAAAGACTGACTACACCCAGGAGATGGATGCGCAGCTCCCTTTGTAGCAGCAAGGCACAATGGCACTGTGGAAAGGACCTCATGAGATCACCAGGTTCAAACTCACCCCTAACGTGAGTCCCTCCCTTCTTCCTTGACAAATTCTGGTCCAGCATGTGCTTTGTCCTCCAACAAAGACTGCATGTTCCACATAGTATGCTTCAGCCTTTACCATCACTATTTTTTTCCCAATTGCCAGTATCAAAATCCTCTCAGGGGAGTTCAGGCCAATGACAGCAGGATCAGGATCAAAAATGTTGAGAGTTGGCTTGGACAGCCAGACCGTGGATGAATCTGTGCAAGAAGGGCTGTGCTGATGGCTGAAACACAGCTGTTTCAGGCACTGAGAGATCATGTCATGAGCGCTTCTGCAGGATTCAGAAAGCACTTCTCTCTTTAATGCTGCCCCTTGCAATTGTGCTGCAGCAGGTGATCATTAAGAATAATGATATGAATATGTAAGTATCTCCCCAGTTTTAATCTGTATTTTAAGAACAAGGAGAACTGGATAGACTATTAGGGGAAGGGGAGCAGAGAAATGAATGTGGAGAACAGAGAGCTTGAGAGAATACCAGAGACAGATCTTGAGTAGAGATGAGGCTCTGGCAGGAGAGATTACAGCTTTGCTGCGCTCTGCAATGCTGACAGCAGCAATTCCTACCTATCATCAGTCATTCTTCTGCATGTACCTGAGAAGATAATGCAGGAGAGCCAAGCCTCTCTGCAGGATGCCCATTACTGCCTGCATCCTGCTGGGATGGGAGAGCGAAGCCCAGAGTCTCTCCCTGCTTTGTTCCTATGAGCATGGCTGCAGTAAGCAGCATAATCACCACTCCCAAAAGCCTCAAGGTTACAGAGCCAACTGGGGAGGATGAGTGTGTGTGTTTGTTTGTGGTGACTTGACATAAATATTAATCCAGTTGAGCTTTAGGATTAGAGAAAGAAATTAATAGGGCAACCTGCACCAAGCAGGAAAATAACTTGCACATCAGTCTAGTTAGCTCATCTCCTGGGCCCAAAACACTCTGCTTCCCTTGTGAGCCACAGCTAACATAGATTGCGTGGCAATTTTGCTGTCAAAGCCAAACTTACATGCTAAGGTTTGAACTGATCCAAGAACAGCTGAAAGGAGCCTCAAGCCTTTACTCTTGCTTATGGACCTCCTCCACCACTACCCTGCACCAGCTCCAGCACTCGCTGGAATTTGCAACAATTCAGCCTACTGATCTAGCAGAAAACTAAGCCAGAAGAGAGAAATTAGCTCAGCAGAGGTCCGAGAAGCATGAGGAGTGGTGCACCAGAGTGAAACTGCACAGCTAGGAGTAGAGGCAGGGAGCACTGGGTGAGATCAGGTGTGTGAGGCTTCCCCTTTGGTCAGAGCTGTGAGATTCAGTTATAAAATGCTAACTCCGTATCAAGATGTTGGGAAATTTTTCTATCAGAACCCTTTGGGATGGACTTGCAATATTTTCCCAGCATACAAATGTACAAAAAAGGACAGCAGTTATGGGTGCAAACATATTTTGGAGCTAGACATTAGTTTAGAGACAGGAATCAGCTCCTGACCCTGCTATTGACTCTGCTGTTTGACTGCAGGCAAATCATTTAGGGCAAAACACACTCTGCAATGCAGGACAGAACTTCCAACTTTGCCACTGGGACTGGAAATAAGACAGTCATTTCAGAGTGCCAGAGCTAATGAGCTATTCTGACTCAGAGCTTTTTAGGGATGGCACAGAGCCACGAAGGCTGTGCCACTTGCAGTGCCTGAGCTGGTAGGAGTGCTCTGCGCCGCACGGGACTCTCCATTTGTACTCAGGAACCTTGGCACTATACTGTCTCAGAGGGTTCAAGTTCTGTCTCCAACGTCTCCATGCTTCCTATCAACCCATCGATGCTGTATGGTTTCCCTGCCTTGCAGAACCAGCGTAGCATGATGTTCAGGTGTCTCCTATAGGAAGACATTTAGACAAAACAGGGAGCGTGTCCAAATTAATCTAAACAAGATTGAAAGATGGGACCAAATCATGTCCTGTTTACTGAAGCAAGCCTGCTGTTGAAGCCAACAAACAGCACATGTTGTCTTTTATTCCTCTTCTCAGAAACCCTGTTTGTACAAAGGAAGAACACAAGTTGGTCTGGCAGAAAAAAAGATCAATCTGAAACTTCACCACAAGCTCTCTCCCAAACCTTGTCTTGAAGGTTACACAAAGCCTGCCAGTAAAGCTTCTAGCTATTCCCTTCTGTCCTGTTATTCTGTTCATTCCTGCCACTCGTCTCCCTCCCCACTGCCTCCTTCTTTGGCTACTCCCAGAACAGCTGATAAAATCTCTGCAGCCAAAGCTGCTGCTGAGGTGAGATGCAGAGCCCTGTCTGCAGCCCGAAGGTGTACTCAGCAGCAGCCTCCAAGCTGCTGTCTGCTTCTCCCAGTCGACCCTGCCAACTTGGTGAGATTCTTTGCTTATAATATGCTTCAACAGGCACGTTGTCCCATGAGGACTGAACTAAATTGAGTTGCAGGGCTGCAAATCATGAAGCGGGCTCATTTTAATCACGGCTATTCAAGTGCTAAGGAATGCAGAAAGTAAATACATATTTGTTTTTAGACCATCATTTGTCCCATTTGCAAAAGGAAATTGAATGTACTCGATCCCTGAGGCTTTGTTCCTAAGAGAATACCTTGCAAAATGAACCTGCTATAACCACTGCACACGAAACATATCCTTTGTTAAACCCTCTATCCACTGCTTTTGTCACAAAGCTCCTCTCCTGGATCCATTAACCCTCTTATTCACATCTCCACATTCTAATCAGGCTTTATTTAACATTTCACACTTCTGCCACCCCAGCTGCTGCCCCTTCTGGCTTTCTGGTGACTGGATTCCCTGAGCACTGACTGGAATCAAACATCCACGGACAAATTCTGCCCTTGCCTCCAGACCTGGCTGGGGAAAAAATTGCAGTGCCCTGTCCTGCAGGTGTAAGCTTGGCTGCGGCTCGGCTGACCAGGTGGCTGGATTTGCAAATCAGTCCTTGACTTCTATGCTACTTCAAACAAATTTGAATAAATACTCCGCACACACAGATTTGATCAGCTTGCATTCCTAGTGCTGCAGTGTCCTTCTCTTTGGCATGCCTTCCTCTCAATTAGCCTTAGTCCAGCCAATCTGGAACGCAGAAGCAAAAAGTAACCCAGTCTTCCATGTGTCCTCTCCTGGACTTATTCTTTTAGCTCCAGCTATGGTTTCAGATCTTCCCTATCCTCAGAGCATGATTCAGCCTCTGGTCTTTGCTTTCAGTCTCTGCTGTATTGCAAGGTCTTTCTGCAGCCCAGCACTGTAATCCCAGTGTCTCAAACTTGCTCTAGCCCATCTTGCACATCCTTTCTCACACTTCCTCCCACGCAGCAGCTTCAAACTCACCTTTCTTAAGCCAGTGCATGCCAGCCATACTTCACACGCTTGAACAATAGCTACCCAATTTAATTGCAAGGTCAGAACAGGACTAGCACCTCATTCTTCCTCTTCTTAGTCTTCAGACGAAATGTATCCATATGACCCCGACCATAACACCCTTGAGCCACCCAGGCCCTTGCTCTCAGTTACACACAGTCACTCTCCAATGCGTTCTCCTGTTTGTGGAGGTGCAGACCTGCTCGTTCAACCAGAACTTGAGGCAGAAGCCCTGTTCACCTGTGTCCCAGAAGGAAAAGTATCACTGCACCATCTGCTGAATCATGGTGAGTGACCCTGTTTGCTCCATAACATCTTACAAACTTGCAGCATCACCTTAACCTCACCACCAGAAGCTACTGCTAATTGCAGTGGTAATCTGATCAGTGATGACATTTCTGTCTGTGCCCTACATTATGCAACTCAACAACTGCAATTAATTCGATGGCTACCTGGGGAACCTATCTGGTGCTCCTGAGCATTGAGCTGTGCTTTGGGTTTCTTACGTAGTTTCACTCATGAGCACTGATGTGATTCATCTGGATACTTTTAAAGGAAGTGCTTGCTAAACAAAAGTTGCACATTCTGAACATTCAGCCAGGATTTGAAAAAAGCTGTCAGAAAGTGACTTATAATTTTAGATACCAGTGACATTGATAATGCCAATCTAAAAAGACAGTCAGAGACAAAAAGAATTCCCCACTTGCCCTACTGTTATTCATGTGATCTTGCATCTACTTCCTTCTGAGGTTCTGCTGGGTAAACAATACCAATAAACTACCGTAGTGACAAAGACATTGCACTTTAGGCCTCTCACGTGGGTCACTCATAGCCCTGATCTCCTCCAGACAACGCGTAAACCACCCCTAGGTGATGTAAGGTTTGCAAAGCCAAGTCCTTACCTTCTCCTGGTACTGACGCCGTGAGGAGTCCAGAGACTGGATTAGGGCTGTGGCATGGCCGATGAACATGGCATAGCAGGTGGCACCGACAATCATGCTCAGCATAGTGAGCCATACATCTGACATGCCAACAGGCGCCTGCTGCCCGTACCCAATGCAGAGCATGTGACTCATTGCCTTGAACAGCGCATAGGAATACTGCTTCCCCCAGGAGTCATTCTGAAGAGACAGACAGACAGACAAAGCTTTAGCAGCGGGACACGACATTCACTGAGATGAACACATTTCAGGAAAGGATACCTAATGTCAGACTCAAAGTCCATATTTAAAGCACCTCTATGTTTTAAACAAACAGTGTAATTCTTTGATGGCTTAGACGTGTTGGGCACACTGGATATATATATATATATATATAAGCCCTACATGTAGTCATCTGACAATAACTGACTTTGGTCGGGGCTTTTACAGATTCCATGTGTTCTTTCCAGCACAGCTTCCAGAAAGGAACCCTGACTGACACTTTGCTAACCTGGGATAAAATGACATGATGCACTGCGATGTGTTCAAAATGACCCACATGTAGGAAAAGGGACTGATGCAAATGGTCACTCCACTTAGAAATGGATTTTTCAGAGAACTGCTAGAAGAGAGCCCGAGCAAATCTTCCAGCAGTAAGATCTTAAAGCAGGGAAAATCACTCACTGCCCAGTGCTTTATGAAATGTCCAGGCTCTCTAGTCATTACTGGAAGAGATGGGAAGGGCAGAAAATTAAGATGATAATGTCCAGGCAGTGAGTTCTTTGCAGGGTCAAACTGGGCCTTTTCAGGGAGGTGAACAAACTACAAACAGCCTCATTTGAGAGCTGCAATAAACCACAGTGAGAAGCCAGTTGAAGTCAATGACTTCCTTCAGACGTGCTGTGCTCTCCCACCACAATGAACAGCAGAAGCACCTCAGCAATTACATCATGCAACAGGGAGAAAAACACAACATAAGCTTCATGACTACTCAGATTAGTTTGAGCTCATGGAACAGCACAAGGTACATCTACTATCTTGTGGGTATTACATGCTAGCAAGTACTTGCCACAAAACCTTGTAAAGTAAATGCACTGTCATCACACACTGCTATTACAAGATACGTGAAAAAATACCACGGCTACGGTGACATTCATCGCAGCACAGAATCTGTATATTCATCAGTCTTCTTTCTGTTCCTAGGAAGGTGTTGGATGCACACTGTGGATATAGCTGTGCAGACACATACAGCACAGCAACTCAGAAGGTCATTGTGCAGAAGGCCTGGTCTGGGGCTCGTCAGATAGGTGAGCAATACTTTTGGGAACCCCATTCAGAGAGATGCAGCGATGTGGGGAGCCCTGGAGTTTACTGGATGCCTCCCTGGAGGGATCTAATCACAGCCAGGTGGATGGCTGATGACCTGCCTACAAAAACCAGCTCTCTGGGTGTCACTAATGTTGATGGAAATTTTTCAGTAAGCTGACAAGTAGTAAACAGAAGCGAAGAGCACTGTTAATGTTTGTGAGCTGTGGCAAAGAGCTGGAACCTCTGGAGAGTGTTAATGCTTGGGTAGGAGATAAGCACGTGGACAAAGACAGGCGACAGTGTTACCTTACCCATATCCAGTTACATTATGCAAGCAGGCCTGATTCACACTGCAACAAGAAGGGCAAAGAAACAGAAGTGACAGCAAAGCCGACACAGAAGCAGCAGCACATCCAGAGTCCCAGGAGGGATGGCTCCCTGCTGGCGCCAGCCTGTCTGGGCTCACTTCCCTAACAAAACAGGAACCAGTTCACCTCCTGGACTGGAAAAATCTCCCCCTGAGCCCACAGGAAAGATAATGTGCCCTTTGGGGTCTCTATTCCTGTGGATGCAGGTGGATTGCCCCGTGTGTGAGAAGCTGCAGCCCAATGGGGGAGTCAGCTACAAGAGAGGGCAAAGAACAGCGGCACTCTGGTGCCTATACAGGGCTGAATGCAGCTCCCTGAGAGAAGCCTGACAAGGCAAGGAGAAGAGTCAGTGCCAGCCAGCACTAAACACTAACTGAGAAAAGCAGCAATCCATGACACAGTGGTTAAGCATGCCCCTGTCTCCCTTTCTACTACAGAGCCAATGGGTAAGACTGGCAGAGAAAGGACAGAGGTGTGCACTTGGCTTGATGGAGAAGGGTGTGACTGCTCCCCTTGCCTTCTCAGGCCAGTTCTACTTCTTAGCCAGAAGGTTCTCAAAGCAAATACCTTTCCCATGACAGTGTGGAAATGCTGCTGCCTTCTGAGTTCAGTGTGGCAGTAGTTTAACAGGGCAGAACATCTCTGTTACAGAATTGAGGGCAGGGAGAAAAGAAATGCCGAGCTGAAATTCCAAAGGGGATCTGGGAAGACAGAAAAAGATCAGCTGAGCTGCCTTCTCAGACCTCAGGAACCTGGCTGCCAGGGTCTTTCATGACTGTGAACAATCAAAGAGGAGAGTCTGGACATCGGTCAGATTCAAGTTTTGAAAGCTGTTCCTCTAGCAACTTGCTGTTCAGGAGCAGGCAAGTCACTAAACCACCCTGGATTTGGTTCCCACCTCAGTAAGCAGGAGCCGACAGTTCCCAACGAACTTTTGGGTGTAGGAGGCTTGCAGTGTAGGAATTAGTCATCCAAACCCATGATGTCCAATATCACCAAGCCCCAGCAGCCTGCAGAAACACTTCCAGCTCCCTGGGAACTCTGTAGTTATGAGCAACGACCTCAGTTTCCATCAGCAGCGCGGCTCCCTGCGAGGACAGCCTGCTTTGTGCCAGGCTGAGTAATGACAGGCTGAGGGGCGAGAACTGGAGAAAACACAGGGTGTTTACAATGCTCCTGAGCAGCCTGGCCTGCTGGGAGAAGACATCAAGGACTGCTGAAAGAGAGGCAATTCCACAAAGAAAGAATCTTCCAAAGCAGTTACCTTTAGGACACAACCTCTGAGCTCTCCGAGCGCTGGATCCTCACGGCACAGTCTTTGTGATGACTCTTTCCACAGAGGTCTCAGTATATCTTTATTTTTCAGACCTACTTTACACCCTATTGCTTCCCACAGAATAAATAGGCAGGTCAAGAATGCAACACTTTAAGTCAGACAAGCAGCACCGGTTCCAAACGTGGACACAAACTTATCAGCATCACAGTGCCCTGTACTGATACAGCTTGCTCCTATACCGAACCAGTCCCTATAGTGGGAGGACTGTACTACAAATGCACCCTAGCGGCTGAAATGATCCATTAGGGTAGGTAAATGAGGCCTTCAAATTGCAGAAAGAACATGGCTCCTCCTTAACCAAATCTCAAAGCCAGCTAAAATGGAGCTATAGATCTGTGCTTGAACACCATCAAGAGGGACGTTATCTCAAACACATGCCAGGCACTATGAGCATTTGCAAATGGGAGTTAAAATTACTTTGAAGCGATTTCTCAAACTAGCTTGTTTTTAACACCCACACTGGCAGGACTATAAGGGTTTCTTTGGGATTAGTGTCTGGACTTTAATGCCTCTGCTCATATCTCCACTCTTGAATAGTTGGAAGCACACTGCTGAAACTCTTCAAAGGCAGCGCTGGGCTCTGCAGTACCTTAGAGAAGCACCTAACGAAACAGTACGGGGTCTCACGGGATTTTGCTTGATTTGAGGAACGTGTGAGTGCACCTGGCTGAAACCCCACTGAAGAAGACTAAAGAGAGCAGTGGAAAAACTGGAAAGTACTGGTAAATTCTTGGGGTAGAGGCACAATCTATGGGCACACCACTATGCCTGACATACACACCACTAACGTTTCACAGTTTTAAGAGCCTGTCTGTAGTGAAAGAGAGTATTTCACTGAGCATCCAGTCCCCTTCCATATGTAATCCTAGTCAGATGAGCTGCAGTTTACAGGTGGTTCACATCTTAGACCACCAGCCCAGACAAACAGGGCACGAGTACACTTTGTGAACTCCTACATTTGGCTCAGCAATGATCTTATGTGCCTGCAGAGCAAACTCTGGGTTTGCTGCTGCACACCATTTGTGTTGTGCTTCAGAATAAGGCCTCTGAGCATCACTGCCCTCCCCCGGACAACACCACAACTGCTGGGCAGGAAAAACACCTTCAGATGGAGTTTAGAGGACAGGAGTAGTGGGACCAGAAATGAAAATAAAGGGTCAGACTTCACATTGGACAGCACCTGCCTGTTCTGGGCTTATTTCCAGGGTGAGCTTTGCATGGCCTTCACCTCATAGAAGATTAGATTTTCTCAGGACTTTAAATGCACCAGAAAATCTTCACTGCCCTAGGTCTGTGAAGGATCCCCACCCATGACCCCAGTGTTCCTGGAGCTCCACCAAAGCTCAGTCTGGTCACCCAGTCCTTGTCTGAGCTATGTCAGGGCTGTACCTCTGTCCAGCCCCAAACCCTGGCAGGCCTTGAATTTTGCTTTAGCCTCTGGTCCCATATTCTGCTGCTCCTAATAGGACTCCCTGGATGGACACTGGATTATCACCTTGCCTTCTGTAGGATAGTCAATGGACCTTTCAATCACCAGTTCTGCTCTGCCTACCCCATTTAGGTCCAGCTGGTAAGGGCACTGTGCTGGAGTCACCCTTGCTTCCTGGCTCATACACTACCGTGGAGCAGCCCTACCATTGCAGCTGCTCCCCGACAGATTTTATAAAACACGAACATCTACTGCACAGCTTCAGCTAAGCCTACTGAATAAGAGGGTGAGGGAGCTGCTGGACCCGAGGCTTGGAGGGAGTTAAGAATCACCCAGGAGATTCATGCAGGATTGTTCTGTCTTCCACCCTACATGCTGCACCAGCTTCTCTTCCTACTTTCCATCAGCAACACCAAAAAATGTGCCATGGGTGGGGCTGCTATGCTCAAAGCAGGGGATACTCCCCTTCTGGTAGAAGGGAAGGTGATTAGTATTTCCTATGCAAGGTCACTGCATTTGACATGGGGATATTTGCCCTCCCTGCTGGGTTTATCAGTTCAGCACAACACCCAAGAGAGCAAGCCACGTGCTTCCAGCAGCTTTCAGGTCTCAGCAGAACTCAGATTTCTGTGATGAGGAGCTGCCAGGCAAGGGTCGTCATGGGGAGATGCTGCTGCCTGCACATATGCCTCTCTGGAGCTGACTCATGAGTGTGTTTCCCTTTTTAATAAAGTGCCCTGTAGGGAAGCTAACGCCAAAGCCCCTGAGATTGGGGCTGAGCAATTAATACTGAAAACATCCATCCCTGCCATTTCAGAGCCAGTTCAGAAAGAAGGAATAGATAGAATCACTCCTACAATTGCTGAAGATGAAGGATGGAAGACACAGAAAATAACAAGATGAACTGGACCCAGGGATTTATGGAGCCCCCGATATGATTTTGGCAACACCAGATGCTTCACAGATCCCCTGGAAGAGGATCAAACCTTTAGGAAGCAGATGGGAGGTGATGAATCTTCTTTTCCCACTGCATCGGAGTCAGGGCTGTTTTATGGACTGCCAAGCGGCTAGGTGGGAAACTCTGGCAAGGCGGATGAACAGCACTCAAGGAGAAAGCCCACAAAGCATTTGGCATCTCATGTTCACCTCCCTTTGGATGCAGCAGCTTCACAAGACTCGTGGTTGTTTTTTTTACCTACAGTGGTCCCACCCCAGCTTTTTGGCTCCTATATGCAATCATGGCAGTCGAGCACCAAGAACACTTCTCCCCTCACAGCTGTGACCAGGTCAGAACTATATGACCCCAAACCCAACTTACCAGCTGTCACAGACAGAAGCCATGCTGTCCTCCCACCTCCCACCCGTGTCCATCACAGCTCTCCCACAAAGCCATTCAGCAAACCAGCATCAATACGTTTGCACCAAAGCCCGAGGACAGCCCAGGCTGCCAGTTTCTTGCTGTTTCCTGACTTTCCCATTACTTCTCTACGGACTGTAAGGAAATTGTTGCACTAATTATGCTGTTCACTTCCATCTCTAGTCAACAGGCTGCCAGTGACACATTTGGAAGTCTTCTCAGGAGATAAGAGAACAGAACCTCATTGTGAGAAGAAACGATCTGATTCCAGATATACTTTTCTTAAATGTTCTTGAAACAAGCTATTTTGGGGCTGGCATTTTCCGGTACAACTTTGGAATAGAAGCCACCTAAATTATAGGTGGAACATGTAACCATCTCTCCAGTTCTTCATCCCATCTTCCTGAGATTCCATTTCTGAGACAGTCACTGAGATCATCACTTCTTTCCCTTTTATGAAGTGAAAAAAATTAAGGTGACTTAGCTGCAGACGAGAAGCTGAGAAAAAAAAAATCACACAAGGCAAATTTAATTCCCAGCTTCACAGGCTCTGAAGGATGGGAAGACAAGTACTGCAGCATGAGTCCTTGCCTGGCACAGCCCTGCTCTGAATAGAAAGTTTCTATCTTGCCTCTCCTGAGACTCTGCTGAGCCCTCTGCATCCTTCCCCCTCTCTCGTCAGACTTGCAGCTAAGAAAGGTGTGCAAGCTAAGCGGTAAGAATATGAGGCAGCAATCCTTTGAACTGTGGTTCTCACCCAAGCCTTCAATGCACGTAAACGTATGATCAACAATCATTTGGTAAGTGAGCAGCCCCTCTGCGAGAAGACTGAACCAAGTAAGTGGAAGGAGGAGGAATTACGACCTAGTACGTTAGGAATAAGGAAATATGGCTCAAATCTGCTGCTCTGAAACTGTCCTGCAAGGACTCCATGGCCAAGTCACTTCATCTGATGGGGATGATTTGTCTGCAGCTCTGAGCTCTCCAGGACAAGGAGCTGTATGTCCTTTTGAACCCAAATAGCACAAGCACAGTGGGGCCCTGATCTTTCACTGCTCCTGTCATATAAATAATAAAAAAGCAGCACAGGGGAGACAAGACAGCTGCTGCATGGGTTGTTCTTCTGCTGTAGATAAATAAAGGGCTGTAGTCTCCAGAACTGTCAGTCTGACACCTTTCAACAGCAGGAAATGAAGGATTATTGCAGAGGGAAGAAATAAACAAACAAGCCCCCAAACAGACCACTTCTAACAGCTGCTCACTCATCTCAGGCATGGGCAGCACGTGCCCATAGCTCTGCACGTGGAAGGCATGGAAGCTGGCAGTTCTTTTATACATTTTGCATTTGTTCTGTTCTGCCCGAATGCCTGATATTATTATTTTTTTTTTTTTTAAGAAGAAATTGGCTGGGGAAATCTAGAGGTTAAGAGCTGCAATAAGAGGCAATTTTTTAAGCTTTGTCAGTTTTTGCTGCTTAATCAACTGGACATTGTCCCTTTGAATAAAAGATCCTGAATTCTCAGTGAGATGGCTGAAAGGTACCATGAAATCCCTGCGCACGTACCATATGGTGTAAATCTCCCTCACGGCAACGCTGCGCAGACCAGCACAGCTTGGGACCACACTGGGAAGTCTGGCCATTGTTCCTACAAGGGGAGGCCAAACTATGGCATGGCAGTCTGCTTCAGCCCACTTTACTGGGATACTGCGCAGCACGCAGCGTGATCACACTCATCCTTCAAGTGAATATGGAGCAGGTGGCTGAGCAGTTTCCTCGAGGCCAGTAATGGGAATTAGGATCTCATGGATCAGACCCAGCTAGGGCTCTAGGACCCCCATGTGGCACAGTATGCCTAGACCTCAGTGGAAAGACGTCTTAATTCCTGCTCTTTGCTGTCTCCTGCCAGGAGGGGGAGCCTGGCTCCTGCCTTCCGCTGCAGGGGCTCTGCTGCCTGGTTCCTTCTCCGCAGCCCGAGACCATGCTGTTGAGATTGTCCCCAAACAGTCCCCACGCCCACATTGGCTTTGCCAGTGCCTGTTGGATAGCGGACAAAGGCCCTAAAAGGAGGCAGCGGAAGATGGGAAGCTGGGAGGTGTTGCTGTGAGCAGTGGCTTGGGGAACACGAGGGGCAGGCACTTACCACCATGCGGTTGAGAGATACCCAGCAATCATCAGGGAAGTCCTGCAGCATAGGCACGAGGAACTGGAGGCAGCCATCCCAGTGACACAGCAGCAGCATCATCCCAATCAGGTTGACGATCCGCACAACTGCACTGGCCAGATCGTAGGTCATGTGGAAGATCTGCAGGGGACAACAGGGAGCAGATTAGATGGCAGCTCCCCAGCCAACCCAGCAAAATTAGATGCAGTATCAGGGTCAAGAGCCTTGCTAACGTAACAGGAAAGGCTGCATCAGCCTATCTCAGGTCAGTCACTGCATGCGAGCAGAACCAGCTGAAAAACAGATTAAAAAAACAAAATACAAAATTGTATTCACTCACCCCTCTTGCCCTTTGATTTCCGCCTTCAGTTTACATTGAAGGCTCCATAACTCCTCTCATAGAAGATATTGGTTGCAAATATTTCCAGAACATCAGCCACGCCTCAGAAATAAACTCCATCATTACATCTTTTTAACCGCAGTGACCTTCTTTGATTTCTGCTCCTGCTGAATACATGTGATGCACTGACTGATGGTAGAAGTTATCTTTGTACTGGATGTTGGATGCAGTCTCTGGAAGCATCAGATGCAAGAAAGAATGGCCCTCAACTCAGCAGAGGCTTCTAGAAGAGGTTTTGATGCAACTATTTTCTGCACCAGCTGCTGTATCACTTCCAGTCTGACACGGAGGAAAGGAAATGGTGCTTACATGAAGCGTAAGGAAAAGAAAAAATGGCAGAGCTATTAGGCAGCTCTTAGCAATGACACTCAGAAACCTGGGAAAAGGGAATGGCAACCAGAGCTCTGCAGCCAGTTCTGCAGTGCCAAGGTTGTCTATGGCCCTCTTGTGCATAGCACTAGTCATAAGCAAGACACACTGTGGAAACTGGGTGCTCCATCACCAAAGTCACATTTGCAGTCAAGAACTATTGGATGGACACTATTCTGGGGGATGTGTGCTGTGGATACTTTGTAAGTGCTTGGCTCCCTTATGCCCAGCTTTGTGGTGACAGCTAGACACACTGGGCATGCCAGTAAGTTCTGTTCTAAACTACATATCTGCCCAGGTATGGCTTTTCTTACCTTGTAGCATGCCACAGCGAGGAGAGGTTTCTGGAGAGCACGGTCACCCTATGTGACTCAGCACAGAGGCCACTTTTGGTCTCTCTTCCCATTAACACAGTTGATGAAGAGAGCATCTGGATACAGCCTTGAGGTTCCTGTCAAAAACTCAATGCAGGACAGGCTTTGCCATCTCTGCAGCATCCAGAGCGGATCAGCACAGCCATGGACTCAATGTAGCTGCTCTAAGCTGCAGAATCTGATGATTAATGCATGCCTCTATAGGAAAGAGCAGCCTCTCCAGTGAAAATGGATTGCAGGGACACACACAGAAGACAGCTTGGTCACCCACCACGAGGGAAATGCTCTCGCTTCAACATCACCCTGAAAACAGAGACCTCAACACACCTGACATCCTCTCCCCCACGGCAAAGCAGGGAAGGAGGGAGGCCTGACAGCCATGCCCCGTGATTTCCTGCCCTAAAGCTTTGCCTGGAGAAATGGCAATCACTGCTCCTCTCACACAGTGATGCTGCTGCTGCTGGAGGAGTGAAATACATGGACAGCTGTGTGTGAATGAAGCAGACAGACTCATGGCTGTCAGCTGGGTCATCTCCAGAGGCCTCTCCATGGTTTGAAAGCACTTGCAGCCTGGCTGCTTTGCATCTTAGCCCGCATCCTGGTGACACAGCATCTTAGTTGGATTTAACAGAAGGAAACAAAAAGCAGAGGAATGTGGGGAGTAAACAGGACTACTGTGAATCAGATGAGGCAGCACAGCCCAGCCCCATGCCCACATTTCCATCCTTACCTACACTGGTGACCAAAACTGCAGGGAGAAGCACACCAGCACTTCCTGAGAGCTGAAGAACTCCAGAGCCCCTGTGCAGAAAGGTGGGCACGTTCAATGGGCAGCTCAGCCGCCGAGAATCACCTCTGCAGGGGGAAGTGATTACTGGGGGGCTGCCTGTGCGTCAGGGAAGGATCTAATGCACGTGACCTGGCCACAGGCATTGCTATGTGACTGCGTGGCTAGGTCCATGAAACTGCTTGCTGCTCTTACAGGAGTGGTCTTTGCAGCCACTCACAGCAGCATGTACCTGCCATCCCTGCCAATTCCAGGGACCGGCCTCTGCTCCCACAGTGAGTCAGTTCAAGCAGCTAAGAAGGCAAAAACCTGGTGTTATGAAAGAAAGGAATAACGTTTGTCAGTTTCGCTCCCTAAATTGGCTCATCACTCTGTTGTCAGAGCTAGCTGTTCGATTTCAATGCTTGTTTCCACACCAGACATTAACACTTCTCTACTTAATCAAGATGCCATGAGGTTATATGCATTAGAAGCTGACGTGCTCAATCCTGACCAGGAGGGAGCCGCAGAAGAATGCTAGAATCAGAATGATGAATGTTGTGGATAACCGCTTCTAAACCCCATTATTTCCGCTGCATCCAAGGTGCAGCAGGAGTCCACAGTGTCACTTAGCATGAGAAAGGCCATTCTAATGATATTTCTGAGCTGAAAAGAAGAAAATATCCAAAATCCAGCATGAAAGGCTGTTCTAGGAAATCCGACTCTCAATGCTGACTCAATAGGTCAGTATGAAAGCTGAACACATAATTCATAAAGAATAATTCCTACTGGTTTCACCTTTTTTTTTTCCCCAATCACAGAAACGATCATTCTCATTTAGATAACCCAAAGTGAATCCAGCCTGAGTGACAGCCATAGGCTAGGCTTTTAATGAAGCCAGAGCAGCAGTTTGCAGATGGATCACCCAGCAGATCTTTTGTATTATCAGGGTTTTACTGTGCCAATGTCTTTTCCTCTCCAACCTATGCATGTTTTTCAGAGTTCCAGTCCTCCCGTGACCCAAGGAACTCCACCCAGGGACAAGGAGAGACCCTATCAGGTTTAGGAAATGTGTTTCTTCCATTAATATAAGTAACGAAGAGCCTGAAGAAATGGATGCTTTAGAGGAAATATAGATAGAAATGAAGCTTATTCTATTCTTGGAATCTATTCTGGTCAGGATAGGGCAACAAGCCTTTATTCTACTGCACACCTCTGAAAATCAGGCATCAATGAATGTGCTTTGCTTCTGCCATTAGGTCCTGTTCCCTCCTCTCAGGCACTAAAGGATGAATTCAGCTCACCTACTGCAGAACTCCAGATTGAAACACGCATCCTGAAGGCAAGACACCCAGTTTGCAGCACTTGTGGACCTGAGAAGGGGAAGCACTACACCTCAGAAGTCCTGCTCCTCTCTGCTACCTGTAAAGTAAGCTGGCTAATGAACTCCAGCTGCAAAGGTCTGAGCTGCAAGTGAGACAAATCCAATTTCAAATGTCAGTCTCGGGAGCTACCAGCTCATTCCCACTCCTTGAAATACATTTGCATTCACATGCAAAAGAAAAATAGGAAGCGCTCTTCCTGCATCACCCAGGAATAACTGTGTAGGGTGGAATGAACACCTTCCACTGAGAAGAAGTTCCTGCTGTAAAAGAGTCCCTGTATGGCAGAGAATTCTAAATCCAGAAGTGTGCTGGAGAAGGTCTTAGCCAGGGCTGCAGTGCAGTCTATAAGCAATCTACAGCTCCCCAGGGAAAGATGGGAGAAACATTCTAGAATAGCTGAACCAGGGGCAAAGAAACATGAGTGGTAATTGGTACTTCTCTGGTTTTCCTCATTAACACTCGGGGCTTTTTTATCCTCTCATAACATAACCCCAGCTGGGTCCCAGAGCATCACACCTACTTCCCTGGAACTGCTTGTGCTTTCCAGCTTTCAGCTGTTTGTGATTTGGGAAAAGGGAGGTGAGGAGGAGGAGAAGGAGGAAGCAAGGATTCAAGCCTAGAAGCACCTGCTTCCAAGGGCTTTTGCTGATAGAGCCAATAGTTCTGTTACTTGCTTATCCAAAATGAACCGTGGTTTTGGAATCCCTGCTGTAAAGGTGCTATGTGCTTCCAGCCATAGGGCCCCTTGCTAAAGGGACAGCTTGGGCAAAGTGGAAGGACCAAAACTTTCCTCAACAAAATCATCTCTAGGCTTCGTCTTGGAAATCTGGCTTCTACTGAACAAGCAACCTATCAGCATCCTAAGAGTATGTATCTGAAATCCTGTCAGCCCCAAATAACTGTGCAGCACTCCTCACTTGGCTCTGTAGCGCAATAGGACTCCTCTGTCCTGAGCATTTGAGCTGGAAGAAATCACTGACACCTTGGAGAGATGGGAATCTGGCTCTAGCAGTGAAACAAAGGCTTTGAGTCAAGTCAAAGTTCCACATTTGATTGTTGCATGTTGGCATATAGCTCGCTGTGGCTATCCAAACCAACAGTCAATAGAATTTCTTAGATCCTTGAAAGCAACGTTGCATCAGTGTGCCTGTCCGTTTCCAGACTGCAACTGCACGTCCCTGTTGGCTCTGCACATACTGGAGGTGCTGTGCCTGAAACAAAAGGGTTTTCCCGTGAGCCTGGGGACTGCCATACAGAGGCGTAGCAATGATTCTGCTTGGAGCCAGCGTGGCTGAGCTGGAGCTAGACACCCTGCCAGACACAGCTAGCAGCAGGCACCGTCACTCAGCTGAATGCTGGCTCTGCACAGAGCTGCCTTGCATCCACCAGGTTTTCAAACAGATTCTGCACCACAGGAGAGCAGTGAAACTGCTTGTTGCCCTTCACTACCTCTACAGGCAATATAGCAGGATTTCTGTAGCACTGCCTCCAAACTAAGAAAGCCTGCTGGTCCCAAGCCAGTTCCGGTGTCTGCAGCCACACCACAGATAATAGACAACTGTGATAAATCCCCTGTGGGTCATCAAGTACATGTGACACTGCTCCAGCTTCATGGAAAGCAAAGAATCTACACTTAATTTATGGCTTAAAAATCAAAAGACCTTAAAAAATCTCAAAAGAGAAGCAAAACAATATAATAGATTTTTCTGAGTACTCTAGGGGGCAGAGTTAATGTTGTTCTGTTGTGAGGAAATACACATTTCCACTCACACTGAAAAAGAGTCTTTATGGACTCTGTGGAAGCAAGCTGAGATGTCTTTTATTCTTCTTCTCTGCACTTGACTTCTGTAGGCAACAGAGGTGAAGATGTATTTTCCTCATAGAGGCTCTGAAGAGGCTTTGGGGAGCACAGACATGCAGATCCACTCTGGAAGGCTGGAGGGAGGAGGGAGCCAAACAACTCGTGGGGGGCACACAGAGCACTGCGCACACTGGAGCACTGAAGCACAGAAGTCACGGGCACATGCAAGGCACACACAGGGCCAGAGCCCTCAGAGGTCAGACACTGCTGAGGATATGCAAGAAACCAGAGCTGAGAGAGAAAGGGCAGCTCCTCAAGAATTTCAGCCTGTTGAGTAAATAAATACGTGCCATTGGGAAACACTATGTTTCAGCAAAGGAACACGGAAGACCTCAGGTACTGATGAGGAGAAATGCATCATCAACCCTTTTCCTTGCTCTTTCCTATCCCTCTCCAACTTTTTTATTCTTCCAGTGAAGCCACATTTAAGCTGTGCCAGAACATAAACTGATTGGAATGCCAAAGGCTTGTTGTCGAGTAACTTGACAGGCCACACGTTTTGCTCTGAATGATGAATAGAAGAAATGCTGTTCATGCTATATAGAGACAGAAACCTTCAATTTCTGAGGCAACCACTGCAAACACTGGACTGCTAAAAGTGGGCTTGGAAAGAAGGGAAAATTAAATAAGGGAATGCAACTGGCCTTATTTACAACCTCAGAGCATACTGAGAAGCAGAAGTCCCATACAAAGATCGGCTTTGGGTCAGACTGCGTTGGGCTGTGCTGATCACACATCTCACACATCACTGTGTTTGGCATAACGGCACAACTGTAAGGGAAGGAGAGAGCTTTGGGTTCCAGATTGTACTGGGACAGCGCTGAAAGCACCAGCCAGCACAGAGCAGATGGACTGGGGACGGGAAATCATCTGTGGTGCACAGCTACATCTGCAAGCAGCGTGCAGACTCAGGGATGTGCCTGACAGTTTGAGGTGGAGCGGGATTTGGTTTTGCCTGCTTTTTGCTGTGCCAGCAGGGAAAACTATAGCCAGAAGATCAAGTTTTAGATGAAGGCAAGAGTTTGAGGTTGATTCTCTTTTTATGCTTGCTCTGCACCAAATGACATAAGCAATGTCAGCGGAGATGCTGATGCTGCCTTGAGTCAGTGTGAGAGGAGAACTGGGCCCGTAACTCATTGGGTTTAATGCTCACAGGAGGAACTACTCGGAAGGGTGCCTGTCACAGGGCTGCCTGGAACAGCAGCGAGTTCGAGGGGAGTGCACTGAGTGCCAGGTGTTAGGAGAGATATCCAAGTCGATTTTACACTTTAAATAATAATCCTTTGTGCTGCCGAGGTAGTTTTCATCTGAAGGCCTCAAGGGGCCCAGCTGACATTAATCTAGTATGCTTCAGTATCTCCAGCGTATGTGTTACCTCCATTATTCTAGATGGGCAAAATTAGGCACGTAAAAGTGAAAAGCAACTTGCAAGGGAATATTCAAAGTTTTGGACCAAATCTGTGGACGCCAGTTGCTCTAACCACTGTCCACGGATTGCGGCCTCTAAGCAGAGCGAAGGAGGTGCTCTCAGAAACGGCCCCAGCAGCACAAAAGCAGGAGCAAGAAGTGGCCTCTGAGCAGCCTCATGCTGGTGAGGCTCTGCAAGAGCATGATGCACACCTGCAAGCCTCTACCTGCTCCCCAGCTGAATTAACTCCTCCCAGGAAGCTTGCTTCTGGCTACTGGAAGTGCTTCTCCAGTTATGAGACATGGGGCCATAGACGAGGAGCAGCAGAAAGCCCAAGCCAAAATTAAATAAAAACCTTTTCTCCTCAGAGACTTGTGTCTACTGGAAAATATTTACAGCAGAGAAAGGTGAAATAGCAGGACTAATTAGCACAGAGAAAGCTGGCATAAATGGCAGATGTTTATAGATATATATAAACCCCAAAGAGCCTGCCACCACCATGTGTTTTGCCTCCTGCACTCTCAGAGTGCACGCTGTCGTGACAGCAGCCCCCCTTCCCTCCCCATGCCACTGTTCTCAGCCTCGACTTTAATCTTCATCCTTTTAAGAACTTTTGTCACCACGGCAACATGACACAGACTTTTAAAAGTATTTTCTAGCGCAACTCAAAGGATTGTATTTCCTGTGTGGCTCTCTTTAAACCTCTAGGATAAAAACATTTAGAATTGGATTCTGCCCACACCGAACCAAGCTGTATGACTGCAATGGATGCCAGCTAGCAGTGACAGGAACCTCCAGCACGAAGGGACAAGAAGTAATGGCCTCAAGTTGCGCTAGGGGAGGTTCAGGCTGGATGCAAGGAAAGATTTCTTCTCAGAAAGAGTGGTGATGCATTGGAACGGGCTGCCCAGGGAGGTGGTGGAGTCACTGTCCTGGAGGTGTTCAAGAACCATGGAGCTGTGGCACTGAGGGATGTGTTTAGTGGGCATGGTGGGGACGGGCTGATGGTTGGACTGGATGATCTTAGAGGTCTTTCGAACTGATTCTATGCATCTATGATTCAGATCTCAGAGAACGTGTTCCCGAGCTGCAGTGAAGAACTGGGACCAGGACCTCTATGACTTTGGTATGTGCCCCTTCGCTTTTCAGCAGGGCTTATGTTCTCAGACACCTACAGCTCAGGATTTCAACAGCATTCACGTATCTCTTGATATAGTTAAATGTGTTCGGAGAAAAGGGGAAAAAAACCAAGCCCCAGAACTGTAAGTAGGTTAGGTGTCTCGCTCTCTGTGGGAATTAGATATCTTACCTGCCTAGGCGTTTTTTTAAATCTCTCATGGCTCTTATCTGCATCTTTGGGAATAGTAATTCTTCTGAGAGGCTAGCAATGAATCACTTTTGGAAATAGGTCACGGGCTTTTCTGAAGTTAAAAATGACCACAGTCATCATCCAAAAGGTCTGTCTAGCTTGGTAGCTATACATAGATACACCAAGGGAAAGAAATATCTGGGAAGGCTGAGGGAAAGGGAAGCATAAATACCTGAGAAGAAGACGAGACACGTGGCTGGTCTGAAAATGGGGCAAAGCCTGGCACAGCCTGAAAGCAGCATCAAGGAGGAGCACTGTGAGGTCTGTGACTGCTCGGAGTGTGATCCCTCAGCAAGTGGAGGTATTCAGCACTGGAAAGGGCCGCTGAGCAGCAGAGGAGGTGATCGATGGGTGACTCAGATGACAGAGGTGAGTCCAGGCTGCAGGCTCTGTCGGAAGGACCTCATTTGTGGCCTGATCAAAAATTCATTGAGCTAAGTGGGAAGACACCCCCTGAGTCCATTGAACTACCAGGCACAAAGCCAATTAAACCAGCTAGCATGGACAAGTAATGAGACAAAATAATGATGGGAATATTGACCACGTTCCACTATTACCTAGGTCAGCAACACTCCTCCCCTCAGAGCATGGGGCTATTTTCAGCCAGGAAGCTAAAATCTGCAGGAAACTGAAGAAACTGGTAAGAGAAAATGCTCTTTTTTTTCCCAAACAACGTGGAATACATTGCCGCAGGAATGCTTGAGGCCAGGAACTTGGCAGGATATTAAAAACATGCCTAAATAAATAAATGGCTGAATAGTAATAACTTTTAAAAAATGCTTTATACTCTTCAGGGCTTAACAAAATAGTGAGGAATAAATCTACCTGTGAGCAGATTATTGTAGAGCTGGTGTTTTAGAATTCATCACACGCTCCCTCCAAAGCATTTCATTGCTATTAAGAACAGGAGAGCGAAAATGAACTGGTCTGTCACAGTGCCTCTCCTTCTCCATTTACATACATGAAGGAGCCCAATCCAGAGCATTAAGGACTGTCAACAGCATTCGTAGCTGTAAACACACGAGAGAACATGGAAGAAAGAAAACCAGATCAAGAGATCCTTCAAATGACAAAGAAAATCGCCTTCTCAAAATTCAGATTGCCTGTGAAACAAGCACAGTTCATATTCTTAGAGTAAGCTGTCACAGAATGTATTAGCAGTGACCTTGGTTTTCATGCTCCTTTCCATCACACTTGAAGGTTTTTAGTCTAAGACTCAGAATAGAATTTAAAAAAAAACAAGATTGTCATTTACCACGCTGAGAGATTCCTACGATTGGCAGCTGGGATATACAAGAAACCCATCGGGTCCTGTGCAGTAAGTGCAAACTCTCTGAAGAATCAGAACTTCTGCAACTTATTCCTGATCCATCCAGCCCGTAGCTCCCCAGCTGGACTCGCTGTGGGACCCTACGGAGGCAGTCACAGAACTCAGGGCTGCAGCTCCAAGTGTTTTCACCCTGATCTCTTCTAGCTCTGTAGCTAGCATTTGTTTAGAGGATCAGGCTTTCTGCCGATGGAATGATGGCAAGCTCTTCTCCTCCCACTTTTAAAGAGAGCAGATAATGTAAATTTCAAATTGCTGCATCTGCCCGCTGAGGCTGCTGTTGTGTTCTGTTTGATTATATTTCTGTACAAAAATGTAATCTACTGCTGCTTGTAGCCCAGCTCCACCTGCCAGGCCGGCTCCCATTCTGCGGGGAGATGGAGCGCTTTCCACCTAACTCAATCCTCCCATTTAACTTGATTACAACCTCAGCAACCAAACCAACTTCCACCACCTCTGACTTTTTTATGCTGTTAGGGACTGCAACAGCCGTGAAAGGCAGCAGCCTGGCAGCCCTGGAGCCTGAAATAGTTTCCTGCACCACGAGCACAGAGCGTGAGCAGACACTGGAAGCTCCTCTGGCTGAAAACCCGGTGACGCTAGATGTGAACGGAGAGCAGAGTTCACAGGCTCAGGATGCTCAGCACAACGGCCTGGTCTTCAGATGGGCTGAGAGTTTGCCTGCAGTTTCCATTGAGCCACTTTGGGCACTTCCTTTTTCTTGCTAGTAATGTTTCATAGGCAGCAGGTGAAAAAAGGGGCAGCTGACACGGCAGTGAAATAATTCTTTGACTACAGCAGCGTACCAATGGACAACAGAGGGGTGCCAGGTCGCTGGGTAGGCTGGAGCATGGTCCTCAGTAGCACATATTTAAATTGTTTTGTTGGGATTGGTTTTATTTCTAAATTGCTTTGATGAAGGCTAGTCTGAACATTTCCAACAAGGATCTGAATCATCTTTTGGGGGAACTCGGCAGTTTGCAGGCCGAGAGCCAAGACACTTCACTGCACAGACTGACGGGAGTTTATTTGCACACAGTGTCACACGTTGCATCCTGCCCAAGACAAGTAGCAGGAGAGACAAATGCCCTCCCACTCTTTTAGAATAATAATAGCATTATAACCTTTTCGGGACTGCAATGTGCACCTTAGAGAAGACATCTCTTAAAAGAACAGCGCAGTGAAAAGAACTCCTTGAGTGCTACACCTAAGAAAACCTGTGCTCTTCTGTAAGCTTCCCAGAGCAGAGGGTGAGGTGTGGGAAGCAGGAGGAAGAGGAGCTGCAGGAGGCAGTGCAGCCACCATCTCAGTGCAAGCAGGCTGCGCTGCTGCGGGGAGGAGAGGGAAAAGGGGGAAGTGGCTGGGTGCATTTTGTCACTTGCTTCGTGGATTTGGAGCAGAGATAGCTGATGGTTTTCTTCTTTAACCAACAAGCAGTAGATTATATTCACGAAAATATGACAGCATCCTGCTGTGGTTATATATAGACACTTTGGATGATTATAGAACAAAGTTCTTCAAGTCAGAACAAAGATGCTTAAAAGCAGTATTTAAACACTACCTAAAACGTTCCTAACCCTTCATTAACACATGCTGGGCAGGAACACAGTCCCCAAAGGCTGCCATTTTAATTAGGAATGCACCAGGAAATGGTGCCTGATGACAGGTATCAAGGCAAAAATACCCAGAGCTGCAGCCAGGGGCAAGGAGGAGATCTGCACGGCTCCGTTAGGGGTATCACATCATATCATCCTATCATACTAAGAGTAGTAATAATAACAGTTTGACAGGGGTGTTGTACATTCAAGTGAAACACGAGGGTGTCATAAGAACGTGCTGCTGTCCCTGCATTCTGGGTCTGAGGTCTGGAGCTACAGCACCCAGCTCACAACGCAGCATACTGCACAGGGCGTTTCTGCCTTAGAGGTAAACCTTCCAACTTTGACTCCCAGGTAGTAGCAATTGCTTTTCAAAGGCTGCACCCTTTCATAGGCAGGTTTTTATCCCTTCTCCCCGAAGAGACATTTGGTACTAGGTCCCTGTCTGTCGCTGCTGAAATGGACGCAGATACCACTAAGGCACTGCAGGAGGTTCACACAAATAGCAAAGTCCTAATTAACCCTCTTCTTCATGTTGCATTGTGTGAGCAGAAAGTATTTAATTGGTATTTCTCTCCAAAAGGCACTCTCCGTGATTGAATTACTGAAACAAAGCTACCTGCTCTGGCCCACGCGCCGCTCATTTCCTTCAGAAATGGCTTTGCTACTACATCTACTCAAATTTTCCTTTCAGCCCCGACGGGAAGATGCCCCACCTCCCCTTCCTGATTCACTCCTCTCCTGGCCTGCGAGCCTGGCTTCCTTCCCACAAAGAATAATCCCACTAGGTTCGCTTGAAACCACATGAACAGAACAAGGTCAAACCACATCCGACGTTGATTCCGAGTGCTCCAGAAGTGCTCCTTGGCAGCAACCAGAATCAGTCAGTTCAGAAAATGGCACAAGAAACATCAGGCAGAGGGGAGATAACCAATTCTTACCTGAATGTGTGATAGTGAGAGATTGATTTAAACTTGGAAGCAGGAGTGTTTTTTAACCTTCTGAAGCTCTTGCCTACCTTTTAACTCTGTTATTCGTATAGCCCACATAGACATCCAAGCTGCCCTTGAATTATGTTGTCTGTGGAAGAAGCTCCAATGTCTGAATGCGTGCTGTCTGAAAGAGTATTTCCTTGAATTCACTTGGGATTTTCTGCCTTTTCAATTTCATTGACTGCTCCATATCCTTGTTGTGTACGGCAGGCATATATATGGCCCTCGTCTTTTTCCAGCCCACTTACTACTCTACAGGCTTTTACTTCTCATCTCTCCCCCTTAAAGAATTTCAAACTTCAGATTTATTCCAAGTTGTTCTCAATCATTCTCATCAGCCTTCTCTGAATTCCCTTTACTCCTACAGTGCAGAGGTAGCCCAAGCAGCTAAAACTGGGATATTTTCATCCCCGGTTATCCTATCATGGTGATTTACATCCTTTTTTAATGCTTATCTCCACCCTGTGCTCCTACAATCCCTGTTCTGCTCTTTGGTCACCTCCAGCAGAGGCAGTAAGAAATGATTCAGAAGATTCTTCTACAAAGGAGCAATACTAGGAAGCAGGAATGGAGCTGCCTTAGCATTCATACTCTCCTCCTCACTCTGCTTGGCTTCTTGCTTAGTTTGGAAAGAAAGCGAGTCTTTTGGGAATTCACTTCACAACTTGCTCAATTCGACCTCTCCTGCCTTGCCCTCCATAGTCTGGATCATTCTTCATCTTCTGCTGCCTTGTCTGATTTAATGACACCTTGTTGCTGTGAAAGCCCCCAGTGCAGCAGCAGGAAAATTCACCCCCATCAGCGTTAAGAAGAAATGAGCAGAAGAGATGATGGTGGCGGCACTGAGAAATCACCAGGGGAAATGAAGTACATAAAAATGACAGCATTGATCATTCTTTACAATCCCCTAGCAGCTCACTGCATGCTGCCGCACCCGAGCCTCCCTTGTCAATACCACTGAATATTTATTCAGTCAGATTAACTCGGGGGTACAATCTGCTTTACCTGTGTAACTGTTTGGGCTTTACAGGGGCTGTGTCTACGCTGGCTGTGTCTACACCGGCTACAGACTATGTAGACAGAGGCTATACCTACAGTGGAAAGTGAGAATGGGCTCCAAGCAAGCGCTAGGTATGCAGAGGTATGGCGGCTGCATCTAGATGTAGCATGGGTTCAAAGCTCAGCGGTGAATTTAGGTGGGCTGAGTGTCTCAGGGGATCTGCTCCTGGACAGCGTTCAACCTCTGTCCCGCTCAATCTGTCCAGACCAAACGAATGAGGGCTGTGCAAAAGGGCTGAAAATACTCAGGCCATCTGCCTTGGGAGAAGACTAAGGTGTGGCCTGAGTCTGGGTGCACGCTTACATGGCAGTGCTAGACAAGCTGGGACTCAAAATGTGGCTCAGACTCATACTGAAGTGACTGCAGGAATGCAGAAAGGCTGGGCATTGCCTTTTCTGCCACCAAAAAGAGTGGTAACATAGTAGCACCTCAACACAGGACTGGACTTCTGCCCTACAGAGCCACGCTGTAAGAAGGGTAGGGATGGGACCAGTGCTGTGCTTCAGTGCTTTGCATTCACTGTAATGAGTGTCTTTACATGAGCACTTCTAACCTAAGGCAGAATTATTATTAAGTGTCAGCAGTGATTATAAATGAAGCTGGATCCCTGACCCCGCAAAGCTTTGGCAAAGCCAGAAATGTGAATCAGGACACGAGCATGTCAGATAGAGGATGCAGATAGAAGGAGCAGCTGTGACATACAGGATCAGGGCAGTAGGCACATTCTTCCCAAACAATGTCAAAGGTACTGAATTCAGCAAGCTTTAGCACTAGGACTAAGTTATTCTTTGTTTTAAATAATACCATTACTTATTTTCTTTGTGTTTATGGTACTCTTCCTCCACAAAGCAAATAGAGAGTTAAGCTGCAGCCAAGGAATTCTGCTAGAGCAGTATGTGGTAAGAAAGGCTCTTTCAAAGCCTCAGAAAGACGAGGTAAAACAGCATGGGATGAAGCAAAGGCAGAGCACCAAACTTGAGCCTCTTCAGATTTCAAAGCTGGAACGGGAGAACCCAGACATGAGCCTACTCCATTAGTTTAGGACTTAGTATGAATTCAAAACTATGGGATCTGACTTCCCAGTTCTGTCCCTGACATAGCTGAAATCTCATAAGACAAGAGGTTTTATCTTCTTTCACTAAACTTAAAAGAATATCTTGTGGGTTTGCAGCGTCATCACATTTCAGAACTCCCTAAAAACCCAAGCACCTCATACTCCAAAAGGATTAGACTCGTGTGCAAATTTTTAGCAAGTGATTGGTATTTGAGCCTGAGCTTCTTAACTCTCCCAAGCAGAAATGATCTGAACATTAGGATTTCATTAGGGATCTCCTCTCTCATCTGCAGACTGAACCTCATGGAGGATGTAAACACATCTGATGAGACTGATGAGAAAGCATTTGGTAATGGGTTCTTCTTCAAACCTGCTGGACTTGAAAAGAGAGGTAAGGAGGAAAGTGTTGAGCGTGAGAGGTAGAATATATAGGGATGCAGTTAGAATGGAAAACCCTAAATGGGGGGCTTCAGGTCTTCCCAGTAGGAAGCAGAGAAGCTTTCAACGCAGTTAAGCACTAGCCCCCTCACATCTCTATGTCCCAGGCTCATTTCCCCACCACTGGTGTGCTCCTGGTCTATTCTCCTGCCTCTTTTCTGATGCCAGAGCTGGCATCTGGAGTTAGCAGCTGCCTCCCATCCATCAGCATATCTCCTTTTCTGGGCCAGCTGTCAATTAAGCTGGCTCATTGGTGCAACATTGCCACCTTCCAGCTCCAGAAAGCAGCCCACAGTGTGCTGAACTGCCAGCCCCAGAGGCAATAGGCTGGTTGTTAGCTGTCAGACTGGGTAAGCTCCGGACCATCCACAAACAAGTGATGGGAACAAGAAGCCACTGTGTGGGGCCTAGTCCTGTTGGGAAATAAAATATCCCCTGTCCCTTTTAGCTTGCTGTCTTTCCACTTCAATCACATGCAAACATTCTCTCTTACCTGAAAAGTTTATCCCAAGAACAATTTCTGCCCTCCTAAGATGGTACAGCAATATCTGGGATGGTGTCCTATAGCTCACTTCTTCCCTGGGAAGGAGGGAACATATGCAGGCAACTTTTCCTCCAAATTACTCCCAAAATTGCTAGCGAATCAAAGCAGGCACTACTTCACTCAAATGGCTGATTGTAGCACTGGCTACAACTCCTTCCCTCACCCCATTAGTTGATCAGGTTCAGACGCTGGGCTCTGAGGCCACCTGCCCTCCATCTGCAGGCTGTCGAGGTAGGAAGGGAAAATGAACCAGGCTGAAACAAGCAGCACATCCTGCAGCTCAGGCTGGGGCACCATTTCTCAGGCAAGGAAATGGCAGAGCAGCCCTACACTTCCACCCTCGGGAGCTCTCTGCCCCACATTTGTAGAACCCAGGGGCAAGTTTGAGCAGGGGTGATGAAACACTACGAGCTTCCACAGGGACTGTGCCAACCTCTCCAAAGCTCACGGGCTCTCAGTGTGGGTATGATCCAGCTCCGACATGTAAAATTCCCCTTCCGTCGTGCTACTGAGCAAAGCCAGCAGATGTGTGTGTATTTTTCTGCGATGCTGGTGAATCTTTATAGGGGAAGGCTTGCCTCTCCCGTGATTGTGCATGGCTGGCGTGGCAGCTGCGCTGCTGCAGCCAGGCTGGGAGCAAGGTCCAGGGAGCTGTCTCCCTTCAGCAGCAGAAGGAAAGCTGCTGCCAGCTGCTGTGTCTCCAGTCAGCACTCTGTGCAGCACGTCCCCATCTGAAGTCTGCAGATAAGGGGCAAGTGCTTTGCGATAAAAGTTCCTTTTAAAGGAAGCATCTCCTGCAGAAGCTCACAGCATGCTCTGCCTTAGGAAGGCAGGGAGGATGGAAAGGGTAAAGGCCAGAGAGGAACATGTTCCAGCCTGGCTCCATCTCTCATTGTCTGCATTCCCAGCGCTCACAGTGAGCCAGTTTGCAAACTGAAGGGTTTTTTCCATCTTCCTAAAATGGACTGCACTCTTCCTTCCCTGCCAACTGCTGAAATGACCTTGAAGAGGGCAAAGAGAGGGGCAAAAATCTGTATAAGAGAAGCAGCAGTGTCATGTGTATCCTGTCTCCAGCAGCATTGTTGCCAAGGGTCAAGAGAGGAGCTCCAGCAAGGATTCCTCAAGTTCTCCCATAGCTGCACTGAGTCTACCCCGCATACGGTGATGGGAAGCTCTGTGCAAGGCAGCAAAGCAGGACGGAGCTACATCCTGCTACATTCACTCTCCTCCCTCACAGTGGATATGAGAGATCTTTCCTTTTGCTTTCTGTGCTGGAGAAACCAATCTCTTCCACCTGGAAACAGCAAAGGCCAGCTCTCTGCTCTTCGCACACTTGTCCTCTGTGGACCAAAGCAGTCAGAGCGTGGCTAAGCAAGGCAATCTCCTGTATTTGGAAGTAATCCCATTCACAGTATACAAGGCAGTGCTGCGAGATGAACTTTCCAGGAAAAGTGACAGTGTCTTACTACTTGAGGCATTTAAAACTGATCTTACAACAGCCCTTGAAGATCAGATAGCTCTGTGCCAGGACAGATGTGATATGCAGCAGGCCTTCCCCATCCTTCATTTCTTCCTCATTCTGCTCTCCTCCTTCCTCCATTTTTCTTTCCCATTCCAGAGTTGGACTGGGTCTGCCTAACTCTCAAGACAAAACATAAATGTGTCTTCAGATTTGGAGCGCAGAGAGCTGAAGGAGAAAGTTCTTATTCATCTTTTGTCATATCTACAAGCTTGGGATGATTTATCAGCTGAAAAAGCCAGCTGGTAAGATGCCTGCACGTCCTGGCAGGCAGCAGATCTTCGTGGAAGTGTTTGGAATGCAGAGGAGCAAGGCTTACGTGTAGGCCAAGCCTGTGGGGAGGGGGAAAGCTTGCTGGGGAAAGTGCAATCAACCTGAATCACACTTTTTTTTTTTTTACTCTGTCACTTGCTTTGAATTGTAGGGGCAAGACAATGACTAGAAATTGCTTCTCTGCATAAGGTCTTTCATTGGTGGTCACTGCTGGGCCCTGACAGACACCTCTGGACTTTGGCTGCACACAATTTATATAATTAACTAGACAATTCCAGCTTAATTCGTTGTAGCATCAGAAAAGCCAGGCACACTGATGGGATAAAGTGGAATTAGTAGATGTTTGGGTGATGCATACTGGAGAGGAGTCTAATCAACCCTATTTGAGGGACAGCCTCTCCAAATTGGGCTGCACTGAGACACAGCAAATCAAGAGGAATTAACAGCCGGTAGTTTGCTGGGTGAAAAAAATATATAAATGAGAAGAAAAAAAAAAAAGAACACAATAAACACAGCTGCTGCGTCTTAACTGTTTTCCACCCCCTCCAGGGCCTTGAGGAAGAGCAGGCCTGTCAGCTGCTTTAAGAGACTTTATCCTCACAGTTTCTTCCCGGCGTTTACAAGGAGGCACTGCTGCTGCTCATCTGACTGTTTGTCACTGCCAGTGCACAGAGGTTCTCTCCAAGTTCACCTGCCACGGGTTCCCCCACCCGACCTTCCATGTGGGGAGACTTGGGGTGGGGCCCAATGCACCCTTACAGCACTGGGCAGTGTCTTGTGGACCCCAGCTCTTCCTCTTCTTAAGCTCTCTGCACACAGCCTTGCACTGAGGCACTTCTTTTCCAGTTTGTCCCCAGCCACCTTCAGATCTTGGCCCTGACCTCCATATTTCCCCTCAGGCTTGCTGTCTCGCATTCCAAATCTAATTGTATACTCTAAAGACCATCATCTTCTCTTCATGACTTAGATCCAAACTTGAGAAATGCATTCACCAACGTTCTCCTTCTCTCCTGCCTCTTAGGGACCAAAGATACAAAGTAAGCATGATTCCATCCTCTTCTCATCTACCTCAAGTCAACAATTCAAGAGAAATGCTATTCGGCATAGCACAGTATAATGAAAAGCCACAAAACATAAAGATATCTATGTCCCGTAGTGGGCTGGGGCTCTGCTTCTACAAAAGAGCAGGAACAGTGCCCAATTTTACATTTGTTCCTTGACTAAAATACCATGGGTGTGGTGCAAGACACTTTAGGATGTGCTAGGGGAAGAAGTACTTGAGAGGAGGCATATTAATCACAAATAGGGCAATTAACACTACTCTCTCCAATTCTATGTGTGCTCTTGTTGAAGAGCTTCTGGAGAGACATTATCCAGTGCAGAGCTCCAGCAGCTGTTGTTCTGCAGGACTTCCCGCTTAGGAAGGGGAGAAGAAACAAGGGAGGAATAATTACCAAAATATCCCTAACCATTAAGGTCAAAGTGAGAGAGGCTGGAAGGGCAAAGAATAGGGGACACTCATTCCTTGGAATGAAACTCTGGGGTGAAGATCAGCATCATCAACAACATCATGTTGGAATTCTTTTCTGGTGACATGGCAGTGGAATGAAAAAAGGTTCTTGTACTGAGGTCATAGACACAGTTCCAAGTCCTTTTCCATAAAGACAAGGAGAATTTTGCCATGCATTGAAAAAGATTGCATAAACATTTTCCACTCCGACTGGGAATGTGGAAAATGCCTCATCCTTCCCTCTAGCCCTTGGGGTGTTCCTGCTTAATCAAAACTGGGAGAGGGAGGAGTTAAAGTAGACGAGGAAGCTTAAAAATATGCATCCTTGTGGGAAAAGCAAGAATAAAATGTCATCTCTCTGCTCTGAAAAAGTTACCACATTGATTTCTGTTTCATAAAAATGAGGTTAAGTTGAATGCATTAAGCTGGCAAACTGGATAATTGCATGTCCTGAAACTGTCTTCAAAACAGCTCTTTTCACAGCGGTGCTCAGAAAATAACTTCATCAATAAGGCTCTTGCCCATTAAACCTTCGTACTTCTCTGTGTATGAAGGAGTGAAGCTTGTCCTTCCCCAGAAAGACCTTTTCCTCCTTTCACCTCAAACTAGCAAGGAAAGTAAGGCTGTTTTGCATTGTACTAGCACGAGTGGTGTTCCCCAGGGGTCGGTACTGGGGCCTGTCGTGTTCAGTATCTTTACTGATGACCTGGATGAGGGCATTGAGTGCACCCTCAGTAACTCTGCAGATGACACCAAGTTGGGATGAAGTGTCGATCTGCCTGGGGGTAGGAAGGCCCTACATAGGGATCTGGACAGGTTGGATCACTGGGCTGGGGCCAGTGGGATGAGCTTCAACAAGACCAAGTGCCAGGTCCTGCACTTTGGCCACAACAACCCCAGGCAGCGCTACAGGCTTGGGGCTGTAAGACTGTGTAGAGAGTCTCTTCCAGAGTGGCTGGAAGACTGTGTAGAGGAAAAGAACTTGGGAATATTGGTTGATGCTCGGCTGAACATGAGCCAGCAGTGTGCCCAGGTGGCCAAGAAGGCCAATGGCATCCTGGCTTGTGTCAGAAATAGTGCAGCCAGCAGGAGCAGGGATGTGATTGTCCCTCTGTACTCAGCACTGGTGAGGCCACACCTCGAGTGCTGTGTTCAGTTTTGGGCCCCTCACTGCCAGAAAGACATCGAGGCCCTGGAGTGTGTCCAGAGAAGGACAATGAAGCTGTGAGGGGTCTGGAGCACAGGCCTTATGGGGAGCAGCTGAGGGAGCTGGGATTATTAAGTAAGTCTGGAGAAGAGGAGGCTCAGGGGAGACCTTATCACTCTCTACAATTCCCTGAAAGGAGGCTGTGGTGAGGTGGGGGTCAGCGTCTTCTCCTGTATAACATGAGATAGGACTAGAGGGAATGGCCTCAAGTTGCACCAGGGGAGAATTGCGTTGGACATTAGGAAATACTTCTCTGAAAAAGTGGTCAGGCACTGGAATGGGCTGTCCAGAGAGATGATGGATTCATCAACCCTGGAGGTGCTCAAGAAACATTTAGAGGTTGTACTGAGGGACATGGTTTAAAGGGAAGTATTGGTGATAGGTGGACATGGTGTACTGCGGAGTCTTGCACTGTGGCTGGCAGTTTTTTTTCTCTGGTGTGGAAGTGAGAACTGCTCAGAGCCAAAGCTTGGCCTCGGGTTTGCTGCCCTGTGGAGGAACATTCCCTCTTCCTGCAGCCAGCATGACCCAGGTCAGGCCCTCGCAGCTAGCTGAGCCTTGGTGCACACCTCAGGTAGGATGGGGCCTGCCTCTTCTGCACAGCTGACATTGCTCTATCCCCTTTCCTCAGTGCACAGCATCTTCTAAAGGTAAGAATTTGCTTTTGGCTACCTTGTTTGCACAGCAAGGCAGATGAATTCCTCATCTCACAGCATTACCTAGTGATGGCGCTGGGGCCGCAGGTCTGAACGCTGCACTCTGTCCTAGTGAGCTTGGTCTGCAAGAGGGACTGAGGCTTCTTGCCCTTCCTGGAGCCCCGCAACAGTACAGCACTTGCCACAGGGTGCAGTAAATGCGTACAGACAAGGAGATGTGCTGAAGGGAGGTTGTAGTGAGCTGGGGGTCAGCCTCTTCTCTCTTGTAACTAGTGACAGGATGAGGGGGAATGGCCTCAAGTTGTGCCAGGGGAGATTTAGGCTGGACATTAGGAAATACTACTTTTCTGAAAGAGCGGTCAGGTGCTGGAATGGGCTGCCCAGGGAGGTGGTGGAGTCACCGTCCCTGGAGGTGTTCAAGAAACGTTTAGATATAGCGTTGGGAGACATGGTTTAGTGGGGTTATTGGTGGTAGGTGGATGGTTGGACTGGATGATCTTGTAGGTCTTTTCCAACCTAGCTAATTCTATGATTCTATGATATTCATCTCTTGTGGTAAAAAGCAACCCCATGCAGCCACGCTCCTCCTTACACTCCCCAGTCCCCATTTGTCCTTCCCCACTAACGAACATTTTTCTTCTTTTTCTCTTCTTTCTTTTCCTTTTTTCCATGGTTAAGCTCCTGCTTCATCCACATGACATACAGATTTGGCACAGTCCTTTCCAACCCTGTCTTGCTAAATAAGAAAAGTGAGGTGAGGCAATGCTGTTCTCTTTGGCTACCTCATTAAAGTTTTTCACTTGATATGAATGCAATCAATAGTGCCTTCCTGGAAGAAGCTGCAATGAGAGGAGCAATTAATTTGCTCCTACTCGCCAAGGCTAATGTGCCTCAGACATGCTGGCCTTGAAGGACCGAGTGAGTCTGTCAGAACATTATTCCCATACAGCTAATGCAAAAACAGATTTGGCAGTGGATGAGCAACCCAAATGGTAACAGGAATCTCCCTCTGAATGGCTCCAAAAGCTGCACTGGTTGTTCCGAATGCCAGCAGTATGTACATATACATCACATACACACTGTGGCAAGCTGTATCAGTATGTTGAGGGCCTAGGGTTCCTGCACATCTTAACAACACAGAGCCTCAACAATATTAAGTCTTAGATAATGGCACTGCTTGCAGGAGGAACCTCCTCACACCAGCCTCCTTTGAGGACCCTCTGTCACTGTGACACAACAGCAATAACAAAGCCTGCCAGAAAGTCCTCTCCAAAAACAATGGCCTGAAGCAGAACAGCAGGCAGCTTGCAAGATATGGGAGTCGAGCTGCGGGCAGCTGGTGCTGGCAGAGAGATGCGGCGACGTGAGCTCCTGAGAGAAAGGCAACTTACACAGCATCCAGTGAAGGAGTAGGCTAGGAGGAGCTGGAGGGAAGAGAAAAATGAAAGGCTGGAGCAACAACCAGCTATCACAGTGATTAGGGATCATTAGGAGCTCAGCCTTTCTCTTTTGAAAACCTTCATAATTTCAGGGCAGTGTAAACGCGCAGACTGACAGCCCCTGTGACACATGGAACAGGAGGCTGGGTGCCAGCAAGACCCTCTTGTTACATGCCCTACACCATGATCCGTGGGGACTTCAGGTGTGCAGCAGAACTGAAACCCCACTGCTGCTACAAAGGGGAGCCTGCGGCTTACCAGGGCCAGCCCCAGCTGATTCTGTCACGCAGGCACCTGTCTACGAAGAACACATCAGAGACAAAACAGCCAGGAGATGGCAAATGGCTTTCACTTGCTGCAAGCAGGATCTGAACTACTGACCTAGAGACAAATGGCTCTGCGCCCTACTCCCAGCCCCTCAAGCCATCTATTCCCCGTATCATACCATCCTGTTGACAGGAGACGCATTAAGCACTGCCAGAAGGTGACTGCAAAAAATAGAAAAGGCTTTTTCCTTTTTATGGCACCCTTTGTAGCTGTGCAGCTATTCAAATATTTGCCTTGCTCCTTGTAATTCATTATAACCGATCTTTTATGATACTGTCTTCACAACTGTGCGCTCCCATTGCCCAGGTGGAAAGCTTAATTTGTGTTACGGCAGCAGAAGCTCCTGCTGAAGACAAACTCTGCCAAAAAAAATTTTTAAGTTTCTTTCTCCTGAGGGGTGACACAGGGCAGGAGTGGGTCACTACCTGCCCACAGCCCATTGAGGGAGATGCAGTGTCTGTACAGAAATAAGGAACACCTGCCTACTTCGGTCATCTGTCCTCTCTTCACAAGGATATTCTGCACAGGAGAAAATAGCTCGGTGGAAAAGGCTGGGGTAAAATCTTGAGCAGCCTCCTTCTAGTATGTCAGCGTTAGTTTTTTGCTATTGATTGCAGTGCAGCCGGGATTTTTTCTAAAAGGAAAAGATGTTCCAGTTTTGGGTCACTGTGCAGAGAGAATGCAAATTACTGCAACAGGCATTATGATTCTAATAAGCTCTTGCAATGACATTAAGACAAATGCTTGATAATGCTGCCTTCAGAAATTAGGTAATGCAAACTAAGGAAGAAACCCAGCCCGTTCTCCCTCTCCCTGCCTCATTCCCCGTATTTGTTGAGTCCGATTTTACTCAAGAGTGGTCAGAGGTTTTAATGAGTTACTCTCTTGGGGCTGCCTTGCTATTTAGTGCGACAGAATTGCAAATTGTATCGATGAAAAATCTGCTAAGCTATTTTGAACTGCTCATGGAATGGGACCCCGCTGTGCTGCTTGACTACAATCATTTTGCCCAGCTCCTCCCCTCTCAGGAGCTAGTTATGGATTTGGACTAACATTACATCCCCCAGGCCACTAGCCATGTTAATTTAATTTAATTTAAGGAAGGCTACAAATAGGTCAGAAGAACCGAGGGGAATTAGTTGTTCAAATGAAAATGAAAATCAATTGAGAGCCATATTCTCATGGTCTTTGGAAGCTCTCTCCTTGTTCTTCCACATAGCCCCTCGAGACTTTGGGTCGGTTTTAGGAATATCTCTGAATCTTCCTAAAAGCAATGTCATCTTCCAGGTGAAATCTGAATCTGTGGCCAATAACAGATCTGAGAAGATGCATCTCCTCTATTCTGAAACTTCTGTACAACATGGACACTCGAGGGAAGAAAATGACAGCGTTCAGGAAGGTTTCCATGTTTACACTGAAGTAACAGCTGGAAAATCACTAGATCGCCCTTTTCTTCACATTCCAGCCACTGAAATTAAAAATTGTAACTTCTTTTTTCTGACACAAATCTTAAAAAATCCCCTCACTTATGATAATCTCTTATCATTGTGATATATTTGAAAACCACCTATTTCCTTTCCTTCCCACCATAATTTCTCATAAAGATTCTGAAATGAAAATGTTTTGGCTACTGTTGCTTATGTGCTATTTGGAAACCAATTTATAAGAGCAGGACTTTACTGGTATCCCAATAAACGTTCCTTGTTCATGAGTCACAATAGCTTGATCTTAAACATAGGTTACAGCATCCTGGCACCAAACGCTGGGGTAGATGTTGTGCATAAAATAGGGAAAGCTCAGCAAATTGCTCTTAGAAAAAAAAAAAAATTCAATCAATTTTGCCCATGAAAACCTAAAGGGATTTTTTGTTTAACACTCACAATCTGCACTGCATTTTGATTGGGTATATGGGCTACATGGCATTACTCTGCTTTCATTATTTCTGCTGGGTGACCTTGGGATGAGGCTTGTAAGATGCTGATATTCAGAGCTGGCTTTCTTGGACCAGTTTCTCAGAGACGACAGCTCCCCGTGTCCGTGAGCCACAGCGTGCCCCCATTTTCACATGCCAAGAACCACAAACCTGCCCAGCCTCCCTGTGAAGAGCCGCTGGAGTGCTTCAAAGGCCAAGATGACAAGAGCTCCCCTGGGGTACCACCAAGCCAGCCAGTGTGAAGCAGGGTTATGCTAGGTGTGTATGGCAGCTAGCATATACTGCATTCTGCAGGCTTCCAGTTTCTTTGCTGCTGTACTGAGAGCTCAAGCTGTCCAGTAGCCTCTGTTCCAGCACCACCACTTCTCTAGCTGCTCCAGAGATCACACGTAATCTTGTAATCTTCTCTTAGGCCATTTTTGGACTGCTCCCGTGGCTAGGACCAAGGTACGACAGGAATACCTAGGCCTGCTCTAATCTTAGCAGTACAGCTCCAGATCCAGGCTGCATCCTGCATTTCTGCTTATGCACTTGGTAACTCCCAGTCAGTGAAGTTTACAATGCCCAGGCTCACCAGGCCCAAGTCTTCCTACACTGCAGTCGAGCTTCTGACTGCAGGATAGATACAGGCAGACACTTCAGAAAGACTCTATTTATATTCTGCCCTACTGGTAAATTCATTCCTTGGACAACTCATGCAAAATGGATAATGCAAATAAACTGCCACATTTGGAACTAGGCTTTTTTTTTTTCGTACTCCAGTGAATATGAGTGCAACGGATTGTTTTTCTTTTTTGTGTGTCTTTTTTCTTTAGGGTGTTTGCCGAGCTGCAGGCCCCAAAGCACTCGGTTCAGATCTGGGGGAGGACGTTGCAGTGATCTACTGCTGAGACAGAACAGTGCAGGCACTTCAAACCACTGGCTCTTGAGCCCACAGACTCATGACTAGCATTGATCTGGAACTGATGAGCGGCTGGCTGTTTTACAGCATTGCAGCCCTACAGAAGGCTGTTCCTTCCACACTGCAGGGTGAGTGATAAATTCATGCAGAGCATGGACAATTGCAGGAGAAGAAACAGAGAGGCTTGCTGTTTGTGAACTCAGGAAGTGTCCACTTATCCCTGTACTCACTCACATTGACACTAATGCGTAAATGCAACGTTCATATAGGAGACAGAGCAAGGAGAATGACATCTCTGTGTACGGGGCATCCTCCTCTCCTCCTCATGCAGGTCTCGGAGTCTCAGGGGCAGGTAGAAGCAAGGAGCTAAGTTTCCCATGGCAGCAGTGATTGCTCCGAGAGCTGTCAGTGTGGCTCCAGGGAGCACAACAGCTTACTCCCACACAAAGATGAAGAAGCACTTCTCTTTCCCATCTCCTTGTCATTCTGCAGCATGCACTGCACCAGTGGCAAAAGACTGCCCCTTCTCTTTGTCTCTCTCTCCCATTCAAGAAGGTGGAAAACCTCCTAGTACCACACTCTCCCTGGAAAACTGCTGCTTGGGTCGAGCCCTGTTTGAAAAAAGACAATCGTGTTTGCTCTGCTGGGCTCTGCAATGCATAACAGAGTCTGCATTGCAGTCTCCAACTGCAATCCAACACCATCTGTCCCTTCCACTTGCAGCACTGCATCACTCCAGGGTGCCTGCTTTTCAGGAGGGACCCGGAGCACACCCAGTGCTGCTGAGCCCTGGTACCTGAGCAGCCAGCAAATGGGCAGAATGCCCCACCCTTCTGCATTATGAGAGTGAAATTACACATGGCTGCTCAGTGAAACTGTGTGAGAAGTAAGACAGGAAAAGGGAGCTGATTTGCTTACATTTCATTATGTTTTTTAAAAAATTCAGTACAATGAGCACAAATGTATTCAACTCCTCTTCAACCACATTATGGAAAGGAAGTCAAGTAGCAGCCGTGAGCGAGTGCTGAGCTTTGTGCTCCCGCAGCTACCCGTAAATCAGTATGAAGGACCTACTTTGACAACAGCCTAAGCCATCAGCTCACCTTTCCCTAGTGCTCTCCGATTAGAGGACAGAGGAGCAAAGCAACCAAGGGATGAGACAATAGAGCTGGAGATATTTCATTGCTCAGCTCAGTCTCCGAGCTCCTGAGTCACACCGCGGAAGACATTTCTGCTTCATTTGTCTCCATCTCTCAGTGCACTTCCCGTCTGTCTGTGCTATGAATCAAATTAACCTAGTAGTGAATTCTTCAGGGCTGGAGCTGTCTCCCCCCCATACATCTGTACAGCACCTCACACAAAAGTCGTCCCAAACTTCAGTGAGGCACTGTGGTCTGCTGCAAGTGAAACATTCACAAATTATAAGGCTACAAAGATGAAGCCTGAAATTTGTGAAGCGTGCACCAATGCTCTTTCTCTGAGTCCGTGATGCTGGAAGGAGGAAGAAGGTTCACCTCTGTCATGAATTAGTTTTCTGACAGCTCAGTGCGATCTAGCTATGACTTGCATGGCTGCTTCCCCTTCACATTCCCAGGAGCATGCTCTGCATTAGATCATGCTCTGCGTCAGCCTCTGCTCCAAAGCAGAGGAGAAAAAATGGAAAAGAAGATGAAATTGCCTTGACCAGCTTTCCTTGTCCTGAAAATATGCTACTGGCATGCGGAGAAAGCTGCAGGGAGCTTTCTCTCTGCTTTGGAGAGCACAGAGATGGGAAAAAAATAACCAATTTTCAAGCTACTTGTAAGGCGGTGGCTTCACTCACATGAAACCTGACAACTTGTTCCTCACCACATCCTTATATTTAAATTGGAGATACAGGTTTGAAAGGCGGACTATTTGGTGGAAAAGGAATTGGTTGGACGGTCGCAGCCAGCAGGTTGTCAATGGCACTATGTCCAGGTGGAGGCTGGTGATGAGTGGTGTCCCCCAGGGGTCTGACTTGGGACCAGTATCCTTTAACATCTTTTCAATGACATCAGCAAGGTGGCTGATGGCACCAAGCTGAGCGGTGCATTCGATATGACATAAGGAAGAGATGCCATCCAGAGGGACCTGGACAAGCTTGAAAAGTGGGCACATGTGAACCTAAGGAGGTTCACCAAGGCCCAGGTGTTGCACTTGGGTCCAGGCAAGCACAGATATAAGTACAGACTGGGAAAACTCCTTCAGAGCAGCTCTGCAGAGAAGGACTTAGGGATCATGATAGATGAAAAACCTAACATGAGCCAGCAGTGTGTGCTTGCAGCCTGGGATACCAACAGTATCCTGGGCTGCATCAGAAGAGGAGTGGCCAGCAGGGTGAGGGAGGGATTGTCCCCCTCTACTCCGCTGCTGTGAGGCCCCATCTGGAGTAATGCATTCAGTTCTGGGGTCCCCAGCTCAGGAAAGATGTGGAGCTTTTGGAAGAGGTCCAGAGGAGTGCCACAAAGATGCAGAGTGCTGGAGCACCTCTGCTATGAAGATGGACTGAGGGAGCTGGGCTTGTTCAGCCTGGAGAAGAGAAGACTGTACCAGAAGAGGTAGCAGCCTTCCAATACTTAAAGAGAGCTTATAAGCAGGAGGGAAATCAACTTTTTACATGGGTAGATAGTGACAGGACAAGGGGGAATGGTTTCAAACTAAAAAAGGGGAAATTTAGATTAAATGTCAGGGGAAATTTTTCACTGAGAGGGTGGTGAGGTGCTGGAACAGGCTGTCCAGAGAAGTCGAGGATACCCCATCCCTGGAGGAGTTTAAGGCCAGGCTGGATGGAGCCCTGGGCAGTGTGATCTGGCACCTGATTTAGTGGTTGGCAACGCTGCCCATGGCAGGGGTGTTCAAACTACATGATCTTGGAGGACCCTTCCAACCCAAGCCATTCTGTGATTCTATGATTCTTTGATTCTATACTGGAATTCCTCTGGGAACAGCACGGACTAGTGGGGCTTTTCCTTTTCACCAGACCATTATGTTTTTAAATAGACCCTGTTTGTCCGCAGAATGTTTTTCTTTCTTCTTCCTCTTAACACCATGTCAGAGAATTTAGATAGTAAGAAGGCTATAAATATATAACCAAGCCATTTATTTAAGACCTAAGCATGTCAAAGAAGTTTCTTGGATAAATAAATGCCACAGGTTCTGCAAACCAGCTGTCTTTAGACCTTTCCTTTGTGCTACCTCTGGACTCTTGAGTCTCTGAGGGGGCCACAGCATGTTAACTGCTCCCCTCACAGGCAGCTCATAACTTCACGCTGCCTGCAGCAGACTCACCTTTCAGCCCATGCATCCTCTCCCCAGATTATACATATTACGACCCTGAAGGAGACAGCACAGTCTCAAGTGACTAAGTAACAATATTCTGAAGGCCTTCTTGGGAACCTGCTAAAAGCAAAGTGTTACACTCAAGACACAAGTCTTCATTCACACTGGAACAGAGCAGGAGAATGGGCATTCAGCAAAAGCACCTTTGTGTAACACCAGCATAAGTGGAGAAAAGATTTAGGATGCAAGTGCACCACAGCCTCTGCTCACCTCCTCCCACTGATGAATATAGCGGATGAGCCGGGAGAGCCGCAGGAGCCTCAGGAGGCTGAGGATCTTAGTGAAGCGCACAATGCGCAGTGCCCGGGCTGTCTTGTACACCTCCGAGTCGATGCGGGTCTCAACTATCAGGAAGATGTAGTCAACGGGGATGGAGGAGATAAAATCCACCACAAACCAGCTCTTCAGGTACTTCATCTTGATCCTCTGTGGGTCTAGGATGATCTCTGTGTTGTCCTCCACCACAATGCCTGTTCGGAAGTTGAGGACAAGGTCGATGAGGAAGAATGTGTCCGAAACCACATTGAAGACAATCCATGGGGTAGTGTTTTCATCCTTGAAGAAAGTGATGCCCACAGGGATGATGATCAGGTTCCCTACCATCAGCAGCAGCATGGTCAAATCCCAGTAAAACCTGGACAGCAAGACAGAGACATGTGAGATCAGCTGTGGAGTGGGAGAACAGGGAACTCTCATCAACAGAACTGATGTGCTTCATACATCTCTATTGTTGCTCGTTACCTAAGCTTTGCCAGTCTGCCTGATGTTTTCCCAGTGCACAAGCTGCCAGTGTAATTATTTAATATCAAGAGGGCACTCATTTTCTGGCTGAAAATGTTCAGAGAGGAATTGGGTACCTGACTGGATATGCTCACTGGAAAACTTTGACTGGGCCTTCAGGGCCACCAAGTAGACAGACATTTGAAGTTACTGTAGCCATTGCTAGGAAAAGAGAGAGAGAAAACAGGTATTTGGAAGGGCTCAAAGCCAGCAAGTCAATAAAGCCATTTGGATTTATCTTATCAGGCCTGCTCCCTACAATCTGATCCTTCTTTAGAAGTAGCTAGCACTGACGGCATTGGGATCAGGATGGATCTAGAACCTGCTGGAATCTCCAGTGTTTGGTAGGGCTTACACTGAGCTTGGACTTTGAGGTTAGTCCACACTCTATTATAGACTCCTGGGCTGGACAAAAATAGTCAATAAAGCCCAGAGTCACAGATCCAGAAAGAACAACATGTAGCTACTGTGCCATGAAGCGCAGTCTTCAAGAAACTTATTTTCACCTTAATGGCAAGTCAATAGTATCCAGCAGACCTTACAGCAACACTTGTTTTCATTTTTGAAGACAGACACAGTTTAAATAGTTCCTAGTTTATTTGTTTTTAAAGATTTTCCCCGGGTATTAGCACAAAAGACACACAATCACATGGTATTACACAGAATCACCGAATCACAGGGATGGGAAGGGAGCTCTGGAGGCCATCCAGTCCCACCCCCTGCTAAGGCAGGTTTCCTAGAACACAGGAGCCTTCTCTATATTGCTGTAGCTCACCCAGGGTGAGGACTGAAATTATTTCTGGATCTCATACTTTGTTGAGGAGTCTCACAAAGGACCCTCACTGCCCAGCACAGTGGTGGTCCAATCCCTTCCAGATGCTTCACGTTTAGAGATGCCAATGTGCTATGGTATCACCTTGCCAAGGTTCCATCAGCTCTACACTGTATGCTACAGGGCTGTTACCGTTACACTGTGAGGTATCATAAATAATTTATATTAAGATGCACCTGTCACAGCGAATGAACAAAGTGCACAGAGCAAACTGATTATCGCGTTTGGTTGCTTGTACCTGAAGATGCAACATTCAGAAAGCTGCAGTGGCTCTTCCAGTCAGTCACACAAACTAGCATGGTGTTTTATGTTCATATTAACTTCCTGAGTACCAAATAAGCCCAACTCCCTAGACCATAAAAAAGTAACAGCAACTGAACAGGATTCAAGCACAAGGGAGAGAACTGTGCGTTCCCTTAAGTCAGACCATCTCAATACCGGTGAAGTCAATGTGTGATCTGGATTTACAGTGACATGATGAAGGAAACTGCTGGGTTTGTCAAAGAAGGATATGCACGTGCTGCTTGTTCATTTGTCAGATTGGTTACAGTCAAAATCATTGAAATGTTTTATAAAAAGGAGATGTGCCTCGAAGATCCTCAAAATCTAGTTTTAGTAAGAATTGTTCTCCCTCAAGCCTGTGCCATGGCCCAGGCTGACCTACTGCAGAACAGCACTGCTGCAGTGAAGCACCTGCAACAGAAGGGCAGAACATGCCTCAAAAGCCCTGCCTGCATAGGTTCTCTCTCCCTAATCAGAATTTAACACTCTGAAGTACCTCTAAGCATATTAGAGATGCCAGTCATAGCACATGGACAGACAGAGTCACAAACCAGCATACTCACAATTCCCAGAAACATTCAGCAGAGGCTGATGGCAACTGGCTTTTGTGCGAGCAGTTATTCACCAGCGAGGTTTCCTAATATGTTCTCCACTTCTCGCTCCCTGGCCTGCGGGTGTCATGCCCCCACAGGCAAGGTGCCATGCAATCCTTCCATCCATATAAAAGCACAGTAGGTGCTGGTAGACACTCAGCAGATAAGTCCATGATAGGTCCATGAGCTCCTACGAGCAAGGCTGTGTCATATGGCAATATGCATTACTGCTGCGTGAATCTATCTTGTGGTCTTCCTTATTAAGGGTCTGAGATGATGCTACATCTTTCCTAGTCAATTAATCTAGATAATCGCCCAATAGCAGGAAGTCGGGAAGCTGTGTATGTTATTACAGAAAATAAATAACCTCCCAGCCATCTTTAATTTGCCTGCAGGGGATACAGGAGGAAATAAGCACAAAAAAAAATTATTTTTCCCAGGTTTCAAATTAATGGCACGAAACAGACATGGCCAGACATGCACAGATGCAAAGGTAAGTGGCTTTCCTCAGAGATCTCTAGATTCTTCTGCCTCCTTTTTCTGCGATGGCTGGTGATTTCAGTACTAAGCAGCAACTGGGGACAACAGCGGCTAGGATGCTCACAGCTCGAGCAGAATGCTTTCTGTCTGACTGCATCACTTTCTGACTTTTCTTATAGTCAAGCGTGGTCACACCGCGGTCAGCTGTCCTGCATCCTGATCTACAGCACTTCTTGATATTTCAGTTCTAGGATGCTCATACTCCACAGTCCCAGCCTGCAGGTGCTGATGACAAACCAGTGCCAAGCTGCCCATGGGGAAGCACAGTTTGTCACATGGACTAGCTGAGAAGAAGGGCTAAAATTTGCTGCTGTGTGTTTCTTAAACCACCATTCTCCCCAAGAGAACAACCCCTGGTGACTACAGATTATTGTCAGACTCCCCTCCATTCTGACCTTTAAAGCCACCACTTACAAAACATAGAAGGTAAACTTTTATATCAAGTGCACTGCCTTCTAACAACAGGGTAGCCAGAATGGCAGGGAGGAGATAACCTTTGGGCTCGAGGAAGGAGGTAAAAAAAGCTGGAAACCACCAAGGATTTCATGTGCACACTACTCCAGCACAGTAAATTCACCTGTCTTTATAATGTAAACTTCCTGAAAGTTAAATTGCAACTATGAAGATTCCAGATCTCCTGAACATTAAACTTACACACAAAGTATGATCTGCTCAGAGTGCGTTAACTGGATTTACACTAAATGGACTCTCAGGGACTGCGGCACCTCAGAGTTCTAATCCCATCCATGCAGAGTTTTGTATTTACACCAAGGAACACTTTTCACTCCCTCTAAATTACTGGCCAGAGTGGCAGTGCATGTGATGTATGTAAGGGCAAGCACCAGCTATTAGCAATCTATGTTTTTTATGTTTCTGGTCTTCCTTCCACCCAGGGATTCCCCAGAGCTGACGGTGATGAAATTGGCTCCATCACACCCATCAGAGGCAGGTGGAGCTAATTAGTTTTGTCCTGCAAGCAGAGAATCCACACGGCAAAACTGAGAGAATGGGATTCGTCCGCTGAAGTCTGAGGCTAAGGGCTTGATCCTGAACTTGATTCTTCAGCATGACCAGGCAGCAAACTGTTTGCATGGCTTGCAAAAGGGTCCAGCTGAGATTTGTACTATGAATATCTTCCTCTGATAACCTGAATTCCCTTTTCCCATTTTCAAAAGCTTACATTAAAAAAAAATATATGAATGTATTGTTTTATTATAGCTGACTTAGTGTGACTGAGTAGCTTGCAGCATGGGGAACAGCCAGCACAATGTAAGCCAGATGTCTTGTTTGAACATACTTATTTTTAATACTACATCCAAGTCTACACCACTTCTTGGAGCTGAAAATCACATTTTAACATGTACTGCAACCTCTGAATGGTTGATTTCTAAATAGCTGCAACAAAACGTGTGAGAATTAACGTGGGCAGAGGCACTTCCAGACCATATGCTCTTTGAACATCTTTGGTGGCACACAGCTGATGCGAAACTATGAACGCTTCGTAGGTACTAGTTTGTGGGTTTGGATGAGAAAGTTGGATCAGCTTTCTGTTCTGCCTAGCGTGTACTTCAACAGCAGCCAAGGAATATTGCTTTTGGATGTAATTCTTTTATTAAATAAACCTTGATTTTTAAAATCTATTCTATGATGCAGTGTAACCATTTATAGTACATGAGCTCAGGAAGGATAGCAACCACTGGACTGAAAATAATGAATTGCCGAGGTTAGCCAGGTCAGCATCGCTGCGTCGCTCTGGCATTCAAAGACTGTCCCTGAGTGGGGCACATTTGTGGCCTTAACTTCTGTTCTCCTCGCTCAGTAGTGTTTGCACTGTCAAGAGAAAATAGACTTGGGCAACCTCGCCTCTAAATTAACAAGGCTTTTTGGATGTCTGCAGCTTCTGCTGTAAGGCAGCCAACTCGGGGTTGAACTGAGGAGCTGCCTGACAGTGCACGGAAAGGAGGCAAAAATAACAACGCATCTAACCGAAAATGCCAGGGAGCCAGGATATCCTCACCAATGGAATCCAGCTCAGACGCCCTGTCGAACCTTCCCTACTTTACTAGAGCACATCTTTAATGAACATATCGTGCTAATACCAAAACCAAAGACAAATCCAGTCACTTTACCAAGCCCAGGCAGGCGCACTGGCTTACAGCTCACTCAGGAAACAGAGTGCCACCTACTGAGTCACCAGTGACATCCTGATCCTCCGCTTTGCACAGGGAGGGATTGCTATGTTATTCCTTTAAAGAACTGATGAAAATCTGCCCTGTTCTGCAGAGCGGCGGCTCCCCTCCCCCTCCAGCTGCATGCTGAGTTATGCGCTGCTGTGCTCACCAGCAACTACCCTGACAGGAGAGAGGTCGCACTTTAATTCCCAGGACTGCTCGTGGGCCTAGAAATAGAAATCTTCTTCTGTAAAGAGCATTAGTGGATGTCAGTGTGGCTGGAGCAGCAACGGTGGGAGGAGAGTTTACTCCAGCAAGCAGCCATTCACGTAGGTAACACCACCAAAGAGAGAGAGAAAGAAGCTGGGAGAGATCCTTCCCTGCCTATGGAAGCGCTGCTGCTTGCAGATATGAGTAGGCGCACTGCTACTGGAGACTTACAAACTTCGCATTATTCACAGAGATAACAGGAGGAATGTGGTGATTCACTGCTCCTAAACACACCAAAGGACACTTAAACAGCTACCGAGTCCACGAATTCACTCGCTAGAAGTGAATTTATTCACAGTGATCTATTCAAATACCTGCGCACTTGAAAACCAATGTGAAATGAATACCCACTTAAAAAAAATAAAAAAAATCAAATGACTTACAGAAATATTCTGTGCTATATAATGGGAAATGATAAGGGAACCCGTTTAAAGAGTAAGACAAACAGTTTTAATTCCTTCTATGCAATCTATGCAAATAATATGTATCCCCTGCCATCCTGAATAAAACCCCTGGGAGCGCTGTGCATTCTCCACGCATTGCAGCACGAGGCAAAGAGCTGCGCGGCGCCACAGCCTCCTCGGGCAACATCTACTTCAGCTTCCCTGCCCGTTGTTCCCTATGCAAATGCACAGAAAATAAAATAGTGGAGCTACACCCAGAGCTGATGCAGTGGTGGAGGGCTACAGGCAGATTACCTCCGGGTCTGGTGAAGGTGTTCCAGCTATCTCCTGCCGACAGCGAGTGGCACAGACTGCTGGCAGTCTGAACTGTGCATCTTTCTTTGGAACTTCGATGCCACAGTCATAAGGAGGCCTCAGCTGAGTACTGAAGAGTAAGTGGTATCAACGAGTTCTTCAGACGGAATACAATTCTGCAAGTGATTAGCTTTCTCATCAGGAGCAAGAGGACTATTAGCTCGTCAGGACTGTTAAGTGCTTACATAAGCAGGTGTATGATTAGGGACACCTCGCCGTACTGCACACACTGCAAAGGAGGTGTGTGCCTTGCAGCACTTTCATTCCAGCCAGATTTCTTAAAACTCATGCTGTGTTTGATAAAATCTTCATAGAATTCAACTGTCAGTTTTACTTGAGGCAAGATATTTTCTAAGGTCTCAATTTAGCCTTTCACTTAGATTATCTCCAATCTACACAATTGCTCACCTAATCCCCTCTGAACTGCAGAATTCCATACGTGGCCATATTATTATCTTAAAATATAATTACATGGATTTTGGTGAGTGGAAAATTAAGAAAGCTATTGCTTATGCAATAGTTTCAGATGGCATTTGCAGTCCAAGCAAAGCAGCACATTAGCATTTTACTGCTTCTTTATCATCAATTTTTAAATCTAACACTTCACTATTTAAACTATAATCAACAGCCTGCATTTTTTCCAAGTAATGGCCCTACATGAATTAGGCCAACAGACCTAAGGAGGCAATCATCCTACACTGCAAATAGATCGACCATAAGATATTAAAGGTTTAAGTGAGTTATGCAGAAATCTAAGCTAGAAAGTGTGGGTGCCGACCTTCAAAAGAGGTTCCTAGTCATGACGTATCCTGTAATTTGTGCTAACAGCAAAGGGGAAATTTCCATTTTCTTTCATTGTTGAAATATAAATATACACATTACTTAGTGATACTTTTATTCCAGCTTGACAATTTATAAACAAGACATTTGAGGCGCTGATGCATTTACCCTATTATAACACTGCACATTATGAATTATTTCTTTTCTTTAGCTGAGAAAACACGATGCATTACATCAATGTGAGTTAAATTATTAGCTCTCTGGTAGTACCTCCAACACACTCACTCTACTAACGGGCTTCTCAGAGAGATCAATATTTGTGGTATAGAGATTTTTACAGGAGGGCTCAGAAGAATTAAGGACGAGTAGACCTTGTGTCAGTGGCAATCTACCAGGACAGTGCAGTGCTCTGAAGAGGTGCTGGGTAGCTATTGGCACAGCCTCTGCTGCCGGAGCGGTCAGAGCAGACCACGGGCAGTGTTCTTCTTGATGTGATGGGGAAAGTCATGGAGCTTGCACTTCCCACTGGCTCCTGACAAACTGCAAAATGCAATGTGAGGTCATTAGCAGGTGAGTTGCCTTTTTCTTCAAGTATTAGCTAAAAGAAAAAATGGCAAAGCCTTTACCTTGCACAGACTCTGGCCTCTGCATTGGGGGAATACATTGCATGGTGGCACCTCCAAAAAATGTCACCCCACGGGGCTCTGCTGGAGAGCTGGGACACTCAGCACTGCCTACAGGAGCTGCCAGAAAGGCTGCCACGAAGCAGGCTGCCTCACAACAACCCCATTGACCAGACAGAGGCATTTCTATGGCCTCCATCTAGCACCAGTCAGTTTAAAATAGGCTTTGTCAACCAGTTCAGGCAGACAGTCCCCATGCTCCCCGACTTTGTTGGAACAACTTCATTCTCTTTAACTGTTTCCATCTCAGAAAACCCAAGCATGTTTGCGCTGTAGTGAACCAGTCATGGAACAAAACCACATTAAGAGAACTGTTCAAGCATGTGGAAAAAAGATGGAACCTTATCCAAAAAAGCTGCTGATACCCTTTCTCATAAGTGTATTTAGCTTTCACTCAGGCAGGGAAGCAGATGATAGAGTTTAAGTGACTTGGATAGGGCAACAGCACTCTAACCACTAGACAGTGCTGTCCTTCACTCCAGTTCCTCCTAATGGCGTATGTGAACCACACAGCAAGGGGTGTCACTGAGCTCAGCTTCACGCAGACTGAACAAACCTTGCAGGGTGTCGTTCCATCCCAGCTCGAGGCACGGCAGGACACAGGCTGCAGCGCTGCCGCCTGGCTTGCACATGTCCTAGGATAATGAGACTTCTGGACATCTAATCTGCAAAGTCAACATCCATCGCCTAATCCTACAGCATGCTTAATAGAAATTGTACAAGCATTTTCAAGAGTTTTATGTGCAATCTGCCATTCAATAAATGCAAATGTATTGAAACGCTTACACCTACTGCTTGGCGTGCAGACATACTGCATCACACACAAACAATATGCTCCTGCATTTCATCTCCAGCAAAGCTGAAACACAAACATGTAACAAGAACAAGAAAGGCCACGGTGGATTTTGCACAACTTTGTGCAGTGTCAGTCGACCACTTTCCTGAAGCATGCTGCCTTCCTGCCTGCAGATATCTGCCTCACAAATTAAGCAGTATTTTAAATCTACACTTAGAATCTTTCCTGAAAGGTAAAAACAAACACGCAGGCAGTAACAAGGGTAGCTACAAGAGACCTTGTTTGTGCTGGCTCTAAATTTATAGTACTGAGGCCTATACAGAGCACATCCCATTTCCAACTAAAAACAGCATTAGTGATATTTTCTCGCTTGCTTGACCACAGCTATTACCAGCTCACAGACAATTCCCCTGTACGAGCTGCAAGAGCAGTGAGATTTTGAGGGTATTACCTGTTGGAAGGCTTATTCCCTCTCTTCTTTGAAGGCCTAGACAATTTATTGCTCTCACAGCACCGTTGCCCAGGATGATATAAATTGTTATGCAGTGAGAGTTCATTGCCAGGAGTGGCTGGAGATACCACTGGGAAGATAATACAGTACAGATTCAGTGGGAGATTTATAAGCATAGGTTTCCTGGAGATGGAAAGCAGCCCAGTGCAACCTCTGACAAACCAGGCTCTAGCCTGTCTGGCTGGCCTCCTCTCACCACTGCAGGTACATTAGAACTCATCAACCTCCCTGCTGAGTGGGAGGTGTGGACAGATTACACACCAGCTGCTGGTGGCCTGGGATTGCTTCCTAAACAGCCACACCAGTGCATCAGACATGCTCTTAGAATCACTGGCTTAGGTTGGAGGCGACCTTAAAGATTGTCACTAGATCCAAGCCCTCTTCTCCACGCTCTTCTCATCAAACTTCATCAGAAGAAGCCTGCAACACCACATTCCCCCAGAGTTAAAGAATTAAGTACAATTTTCTATTCGTAGTATTTAAAAAAGCCTGCAGGAACCCTTGTGCTCACGGCAGAAAGCCTAAGCCAGAGAGCTTAACCTTCTCTTCACATCCCACCATACTGCACCTATAAATATGTCTCTGTTCTCCCTCCTCTGCTCCCCATGCTGAATCCCAAAGGTTTTCAAGGTGTTAGATGTGTATTGATTTCATAGCATCCATTATACATGAGACTGACATGCTAAGGGCCTGGTGATGCTACACTGTTTGATCTTCTGAATCCCTCGCTTGTATGAATATGGAAACGTTCCTTTTTGTTTGCTGTCCATTGATCCAGATGCTCGCCCTTCTCTGTGTGCATTTATCTCTGATGATTTAATAACAAAAAAGACCAATAAACTGAGAGAAGGAAGGAAGCCCCTTTAGGGGGACCTATTGCCATGGAAACACGCCATATGTTGATCTTGTAGGGAAGGGGCAGATCGATAAGGGCCGCAGCTTCCAAGTCATCATGAATATGTTGTGGAATGTAAAGGACTAAAGCAGAAAGACATGCATAAATTGTGTCATGATGAAGTCCAGGGCCTGGCCTGTGTCCAAGGTCTAGCATGACTCAAATTCAAATGTTTGGGCAGTGTGTTTCAAACATGGATCTGCACTAGGGTCTGAGCTGATTCAGGCAGGGTGTGAAGGAAGGGCTCAAGGCAGGCCATGTTCTTCTCATCTGGGAGCAGCATTCTGTTGCAGCAGTTTGCACAGACAGGGTGCTGTACCTTGCTGTACAGGTTCGCAATCGGGGAAGTGCTCTTGATCCCTGTTAGTACAGCGGTGGGCGTCACCAGAGGGCTAAAACAGTGCCCTTCCAGGGAAATCCCTGCTGTCTGATCCACTCACCCAGACAGAACTGGTAAGAAAGGAGACTTTGTTTCAGGTGATTGGTTGCACTGAGGACCTTGAACCTTCTCTTGGTGACCAGGTAAGTACCTGAACAGGATGTGCAGAGGTGGACAACCTTTTATGGCAGGTAGCTGAGCTGCAAGAAGCAAAGGCTCCTTAGTATCAGAGGTGCTGAGAGAGAGAGAGAGAGGTTGTCCATTTCAGTCCCCATCTTTCAGCTTCACTATCAAAAACAAATATGAGGCCCTTACAGCTATAGACATCCTTGACACCCATGACCAAGACCTGCAAGAAGAAACTGTTCCGGCAGCCTGCAGTGGTTCCTGTAAACAAAAACACTGCATGCTTGTAGTGGGTGACTCCCTGTTAAAAGGCACTGAGGTTCCCTTCTGCTGGCGTGACAAGGAGACTCAAAAGGTCTGCTGCCTTCCAGGAGCCAGGATCCAGGACACTGCCGAGAGAGTGCTGTAGTTTGGCAAGAGCATGGACTGCTGCTCACTGTAGCCCTTTCATTTGGGCATGAATGGCACTGGAAGCTGGAACACGGGCAGAATCGAAGACTATAAAGCCCTGGGAGCACAAGTGAAAAATACTGGTGCCCAAGTTACCTTCTTCTCAATTTTGCCAGGTAGAGGAAAGAGGAAAGCCAGAAATAGATGTTTAATGCATATCAATTCCTAGCAGTGTGGTTGGTGCCAGTGCAAGAGTTTTGGTTTCTATGACACTGGGACTTTATAAGAAGATTGTAACCTGTTGGGAAGGGATGAGGTTCACCTGTTTAGAAGAGGCAGGACAATCTTTTGCAGCAGGCTGCCCAAACTAGCAAGATGGGCTTCAAAATGAAGGACTTGGGGAGTGGACTCCAAAATGGCAGTGGTCACATCATTGCAACCAACAGAGGAATAAGCCAGGTCAACCAGAACAATGACAAATTTTCCTTAGCTGCCTCCCATGACATGAGCCAGAAGCTACCTCAAGGGTGTGTATAGCTATGAGGGATCCTCTTGCATCCCTCTAGGGAAAGCTTCTGGAAAAAAGCTCTGAGGAGAAGGATCTGGGTGTCCTGATGGACAACAGGTTGGTCGTGAGCCAGCAGCCTGTTCCTGTGGCCAAGAAGGCCAATGGTACCCTGGGGTGCATTCAAAGGAGCATGGCCAGCAGGTCAAGGGTGGTGATCCCCCTCCTCTGCTCTGCCCTGGTGAGGCCTCATTTGGAGTGCTGTGTCCAGTTCTGGGTTCCCCAGTTTAAGAAAGACAGGGAACTTCTTGAGAGTCCAGTGGAAGGCCACAAAGATGACTGGGGGCCTGGAGTGTTTCCCTTATGCAGAAAGGCTGAGAGACCTGGGACTGTTCAGCCTGGAGAAGAAAAGACTGAGGGAGGATTTTATCAACGTTTATAAATATCTAATGGGCAGGAGTCAAGTGGATGGGGCCAGGCTCCTTTCATCAGTGCCCAGCAGCAGGACAAAGGGCAATAGGCACAATAGGCACAAACTTGAACATAGGAAGTTCCATACGAGCGTGAGGAAAAACTCCTTTATTCCTTTACTTTTAGGGTTACAAAGCACTAGAACAAGCTGCCCAGAGAGGGCACATCTCCTTCTCTGGAGACATTCAAAACCTGCCTGGATGCTTTCCTGTGTAACCCACTCAAGGGAACCTGCTTTAGCACGAGGTTGGACATCATGATCTCCAGAAGTCTCTTCCAACCCCTATGATTCTGTGACTTCTGAATTGCCTCAAAAAACAAGCATTTTGGCCCTGAGTTTTAATTTGTACCCAACTATACAAAGGAAAGGGACAATTTCTTATCTGAGAGTGCTCTGACTGCAATTTCTTTGAGACAGTTAGACATTTCAAAGACTACCTCTCTGAATCCTATGTTTTACCCTTAGTTGCCATAGTATTAACAGCAACTCACACAAGATTCAGTGCTGCAGGTAGAGACTTTACATAGAATCATAGAAACATGTGAGTTGGAAGGGATCATCTACCTCAACTCCCCTGCAATGTACAGAGACATCTACAGCTAGATCAGCTACTCAGAGCCCTGTTCAGCTTGACCATGAATGTCTCCAGGGACAGGGCATCTACCACATCTCTGGGCAACCTGTTCCAGCGCTTCGCTACCCTTATCGTAAAAACCTTTTTCCTTATATCCAGTCTAGACCTTCCCTGTTTTAGTTTGAATCCATTTCCCCTTGTCTTATCACAACAGACCCTGCTAAAGAGTCTGTCCCTTTCTTTCTTACAGCCCCCTCTTTACACACTGAAGACTGCTCTCAGCTCTCCCCAGAGCCTTCTCTCAGGGCTGCACAGCCCCAGCTCTCAGCCTGTCCTCGTAGGGAGGTGTTCCATCCCTTGGAGCATTTTTGTGGCCCTCCTCTGGATGCTCTCCAACAGCTCCATGTCTCTCCTGTACTGAGGACCCCACATCTGGACGCAGCACTCCAGGTGAGGTCTCACAGCACAGAGCAGATGGTAAGGATCACCTCCCTCAACCTGCTGGCCATGCTTCTTTTCACGCAGCTCAGGATACATATATAGGGATTATACAGATGTATGGATATATGTTTACCTGTTCAGAGTAAACATCACTGAAAGAGCGACAAAGAACATATGACACCAACATGCATCTTCCACCAATTTAGCATCTCATTGAGATACAGGGATGACAGGATTGTTAACTATTTTGTACTAACATAACTTTCTTGGCATAATATGAATTTACTTGAGATGAAGATGTCAGTCTCACCACTAGCAACACAAATTTCCAAAAACTAAAATAGGGCAGAGAGATTATATGAGTCATATCTATCAGAATCACAGTTTAGAAAGTGAAGGACACTGCTCTGCTTTCTGCTAGCTGTTATTTTGCATTGAATTGACAAATTCATGCCCACATGCTCTGTGGTAGTCCACAAAGAGGTGACAACTGCATGCAGCAATCAATTAAGTAATCTGCCAGACTGAGAAAAAGACTTATGGGCATCTGAGATGCTGGAAAAGCTCCTCATAGGGATTCACAGAATCACAGAATCACCAAGATTGGAAAAGACCTCCAAGATAGTCTAGTCCAACCGTCCACTTACCACCAATATTTCCCCACTAAACTGTGTTGCTTAGAACTACGTCTAAACGTTTCTTGAATACCTCCAGGGATGGTGACTCAACCACCTCCCTGGGCAGCCCGTTCCAGTGTCTGGCCACACATTCAGAGAAGAAATTTTTCAGCATGAAGTGCCAGCCTAAGCCTCTTTCTGTGGGGAAGAGAAGATAGGGTGGAGGAGAGTAAGACATGCAAGAGGATAACATGGTAATGACTAGGTGTGTTTCAGTTTCAAAGCAAAAAATGCTTCGTCCAAACTCCTTCCAGTTGCCAATATCAAACTCTTGTTTGCACTGAGTTATTCATGCTGGACTGGAGCACAGTTAACCCACAAAAAGTCTAAAGCTGCTGGGACCTTAGGGCTATTCAGGTATCCAAGGTCCCAGAAAAAAGATGAATCACTTTCTAAAAATGCAACACTTAAGAAAAAAAAAGTCCAATTGCCTCTGCTTATTTTAGGTCCCAGAAGAAACAGTGCTAAGGCAATGCTTACCTAAGGCATCCACATGAAACCACCATCCCCTCCAAACATCAGGTGCTGAATTAATTACAGCAAGTACAGAAATAGTGCAAAGCTCACAAGGGACTTTTGCCTTTTGATCTCAAAACACACTAGCTGTAGGCTAGTAGCTGTATCTCACCATCATCGTCTGCTAGCCGGGGAAACTGAGGTATGGAGAGGCAGTCACTTCTTTAGGGCCTGTTTCCCACAGAGATCTACAGGAGAAAGGAAAAGAGGCCAGGAACCCCAACATCCACCCCAGTGTCTGAAAAGCATCAGCTTAACTCATGACTTAGCACTTCGTGTCCACAGAAAGGCAGATCCTTATGTGCTGTGCTCCAAAGACCTTTTCAGTTTCTCAGAAACTATTATTTGATGTCCCCACGAACATTTCTGCATTGAGCAGACTGAAATGAGGAGACTCAGCAGAAGTTCAAGGGAAGCAGGAGACTTGGGGGAAAAAAAAAAAGAGGAGGATTTGGTGCGTGCTCTGAGAAAGGAGAACAAAATACTCATGAACTTTGGACATTTAAAATATACTCTCTCTAGAAAAGACGCAGTCAGATGCATTCTTCACCCAAAGAGGATGTTCTAAATCACAACTTAAACAACACATCAAAAATTCAGCGGCCAGATTTGGGGCATGTAAGGTCTTTCTCCTCATGTCAGATTGGTTGGAACCAGTTTAGCTTTTCATCTTCCTGTGGGGCACAGAGCACACGATGTAACATTGCTGTAAAGGAAGCATGTGCTGGCATATCTAGGCATTTTCACTTAGCACGTACCTGGCTTTCGTCAAGAATTGAGACATTGATGGATCTGTCCAGCACTCCCCAGGACACACAGTGAATTTCTGACATCTCATCTTTCGTAGAAAGGACACATCTTTGTTGTGTGGCAGGGATTCTCCTTAATCAAAGCTCTAATCCACATTGCAGGGTCTCAGTGACCTCTCTACCTCTTTGTTCATATTAAGAAACGTTCCTGAGCAAGTTGCAGCCCTTTCTGTTATCACCATTTGGAATGCCCCATGCAATCAATGGGAGCTCATATAAAAACAATACAAAACAGGCAAACGCTGTTGTAAACGACAGCAACTTGCGATAATTCTGCTATAACATTGAGGGCTGTTCCTCCAGTATGTATAGTACTTTTCTGCCAGAGGCATGCAGACAAACAGTGATGGGAACCATTAAAAAATGCTTAGATAAATCTTTTCCAGTATGGGCTGGGCTTGGTCTGCTCTATTTATGTCAATGGAACACAGCCATTGAGCCCTGGGGGAGTTAGTGCCAACCCTAAATCATTTCTTTGATTAATTGTTCTTGGGAAGGAAGAATTCATTAAGCATTCAGCTCAGCAATTAGAAATAAATATATTTTTAGAATGAACAACTTGCCAGAAACAAGTTGTTTCAGAAATATATTCTGATTGATGCTGCCCATTTTCCATCAACATGTAACAAGGAGGCTTCATTCTCCCTCCTAAGGCAGAGGAACATTGCAGAAAAAGGTCGAGCAGTCCTGTCCTTTAGGAACTAGTTGTGCCATCAACACAACTCAAGTTCCTATTCTGTGAGCAACTCTCCAGAAAATAACGTAGTTTCCATGCATATTAGTTTTCCATACATAAAACAGGAATAACTATTCTTGCTACACTGAAAAAAATATTACAGTGTTATTTCTACAAACAGCTGGGACAGTGTAGATATGCAAGTGATAAAAAACCAGCAAACAAATAGTAAAAAAAAGCCCACCTGCATTTGCACTTAAGCAACAGGGCTCAGACATTCAACAAAATGAGTGTGTAGTAAGAATCTCTGTAGCTTTTGGGACATACCACAGAATTCAGGCGTAATTGAAACATGCAAGTCATTTTGCTGACACACTAATCACTTACCAAAAGAAAAGTGGGACAGGCCAGTGACAACTGAGAACTCAGTCCTGCCTATTTAAGGTGCAGATCCCACTGACAGATGAGGTGTAAATGTGTATGTTAAATCTGCCTGATTCTGTTTTACATCAATCACTACAAACTCTGAATCTGCCTATAAATAAGCTGATAGCTCACAGCAACATGCAAAAGAAGAGCAAAAAGAACACCCTTCCTTTCTCCCAGTTGCTGCCCATGCAGAACCACGTGGACAAGGGCTGCAGGTCTCTTTCCAGCAGTGTTGTTTACGAGCAATACACTGGTACTGCAGGGCAGGAGCTCATCACAGACCTCTATTAGCTGTGCTTGGTGATGACAGGGCCTATTCAAACCATGCAACTCCAAGGTGAGCAATGGCACTTTGTGCACACCACAGCTCTCCTCCCCGGCCTAGAAATGCATAATTCAGTTCCTTAGTCTGGAAGAAGAAACCCCAAAAGCACCTAAGTGTGCTGCACTGAATGTCACAACCACAAAAGACTTACCAAAGACTTCACATTGTGGGTCTTAAAAGAAAAGACATGTCTTATCCTTTGCTTTCAGTACCTAGAGGCAAGTCTGTTCCCTGCCCTGTTTTGGGTACCTGTGATGGAAGGAGCATCTCAATAAATGCTGGTTTTTTCAAGAAGCAATCCAAAAACGCTCTCTCTAAGGCCTTCTTCTCTGAAACATGAAATGCATTTGTCCATTTTTACTACTACCCCTACAGAACCAGACTTCAAGGCTTCTGTAGCAGGTGCTACAAAGGACTTCAACCTTTGACTTCAGAAGGAGCAGGGATGTGTTCACATATTGGGCTGCATTTCAGTAATGCTCGATTAAGTGAATTCTATGTTGTTTGTTTTTTTTTTTAATTTTTAGTGAATGTGGTCCTTCTGTTTAAGACAGCTTTGTATGAGAGCTGCTCCGAAAGTAATGCCTCCTACCCTATTATGTTGGCCCATGACATCAGAGGCAGATGTTGGTGGCATGGCAGTAGAAGTTGAACCTTCTCATCAGTATTTCATTACATGTTGTTACCGTGTGACAGGCTGCAGCAGAGGGGCTCTCTGACAGAATGGTGTCTGACATGGAAGTGTGTATGAAGCAAAGGTGTGGAACTGAATTCCTCCACATAGAAAAAAAGGCACCCACTGACATTCACTGACACTTGCTGAAGGTTGACAGAGACCACACAGTGGATGTGAGCACAGTGAGGAGATGGGAGGTGCGTTTCAGCAGTGGCAATCACTACTGTGGGTCACCTCCGCTGGTACAGATTCTTACAAGCATGGCATGCAGGCTCTTGCTCATCGCTGGCTAAATTGCATAGCTAATGGTGGTGACTACGTTGAAAAACAGGGTTTTATAGATGAGAATTTGCTCTATCATTGTTATAGTGCTCTCCGTATCCGTTGTAGTTTCCATGGAAATAAATAGGAGGCATTACTTCTGGAGTGATCTATGTAGTAATACAAAATCTAGGCATTTCCTCACCATTCTTTCAAATTCATCCCACCAGCAATATATATGATGTGACTCAGCCCAACTGGCTGGCACTCAGAGATTGCAAAAAGGCTGCAGGAGAGAAGATGGTTCTGTGATTAGAGCACCTGGAAGGATGCTCAGCATGTCACTTCAAGCATTCCCTTGCATCATTGGGGAACAGGTGCCCAAGAACACACAAAGATCGGGATTTTCCACTCTTTGATCCTCCTCTGTCAGGCAGAGATAATACAGTCCCCAAGTGAAGGACTGCTGGGCAAAATTACCTGAAAACAGCAAAACCCTCATATGCTACAGCATCAGGACTGTGTGGCACAGGGGACAGTGGAATCAGGAGAAGTAGCTTCAGAAGTTAAAAACTGAAACCAAATTTTTGAGCCTTCGCTTGATTATCTTCGTGCTCAGAAGCCGAGGCAGAAAGTCTTTCCACTTGTGTCCAGGAAAAGCAAGTTGCAGATTAGTTCTGCTCTCAAGTACATCCAAAAACATTTTAGCTCATTAGAAATTCAGATTGTAAATTAGGGATCTCCTTTATGAAAGACATCACTGAATCAGAAATAGCTATTTTGTGGGCGACAAGCAGAAAATTCAGTGCTCTAAAATACTTCCACTGTGGCAACAGAGAGCAAGCCTCACTAAATCCTGCTTTGAAGATCCCCTCCACAAACACCAAAATGTGAATGTAATCTCTTATCTCTCCCTGTGGTGTGATATCAGTAGGTCAGGCGGTGCTAGACATTGCCCATATGTGCCTTAGTGATACGTATACAAGAGGCCAGAAGTAGCTCTGAGGAGAGAAAGTGATTCCCAGTGTCACCCCACTAGTTGCAATGGATTCTCACCAAGGAATTTTACTCCATATGTCTACTGATAAAAACTAATTTCAAAGAAATGATGACATATCTTTCTGCATCCACAAGAGCTCCTATGCGTGGATAAATAATTCCATCCAGCACTACAGAAAAGCTATAATTGGTGTGAAATACAGCAATCAAGCAGTACCCACAGAATAATGCACAGCTACTGCTTCAGGGCAGGGTACTGTTACATAGAAGTATCCCATTTAAACTGCATGGGAATGTGTCACCTGGCTCTCGTATCAAGACTGTTCTGTTCATAGCCATGGATTTGCAATGATCAGGGTAGTTCATATTACTACAATACTAACTTATTTGGAGTATTTTTGCGCCTGGAGGCATAGCCAACCATGTGTCTTTTCTCCTAACTGGACAACAGTATGTACATGTCCAAGCCTGGGCAGGTACAAGTTTCCACTTACCAGTCCTCACTTGAAAAAGGGGCTCCTTCCCCAGAAAAACACAGCCAGCAGGATGTGTACAGAAAGCAAGCCTACAGCCTACTCATAGCAGGCCTACAGCCTACTCATGGGACAAGCTGAGGAAATGTGAATGACTAACGTCAAGGCATCTTGTTCAGCTCTTTCACAGCTTGTCTCTCTACATCTTATCTAAAAAGACTAGAAAGAAATGCTGATGGCCTGCCATTACTGAGAAAATATGTGTGTGATGATTACACTAGAAGAAGTGCTTAAAAACAGCTCAGCCTTGTGAAAATAATACCCTACAACAGCTGCCAAAACCTAAGTCCCAGAGGGGCTTCAGCTCCTAGCTCCCCGAGTCATGCGTGACTTCCATACACCAGTGCCTCCAACAGCGACGCTCACAGATGGACACTGCCCTCCTCTCTGTGCACAAGTGAATGTCTCTGTTGTTTGCCATCCACCACGGGATACTCTGCTTGCAAAGAGGGTTGCACTGACAGAGGGGAACGAGCTTTTGAGAAAATCCACGGCTTTTCCATCTTGCTTAATTTCAACAGTGGAACACCGAGAACTGGAGAGAGATCTCAGGTGCTTTAGGAAGAGGAAGAGCAGAGATGGCGGCGGGCTGGATGTGGGAATTATCTTCCCATGGTACTGGGGACACTGCTCCTCGTGCAGATGTTTGGCACGCTCAGCTCTATTTTGCACTTCTCACACGCACATCACTCATGAAGTGCTGCTTTATTAGACGTATCCCCGATGTTATGTATTAATTTTCAAAGCAGACTCATTCACACACACATAACACATCCACCCACATACAGTAATGCTTAGACAGACACAAAACCACCCAGCAGCCAATTATTTGGTGTGGGAACAGCTTGCGTTAGCTCATGATGAAGCTTAGCCTTAATTCTACTCAGCTAGAGAGGCTGGGAGCTGTGCATTGGTCTCCTGACTGACTGCGGATCGCAGAGCAGGGCAGATGATGTCAAGGCAAATCTTTTTTTGTCTGCAGTGCAGATTTTACCATGTGAATTTACTTGCAGATGAGGTTTCCAGATTCCTTGTCCAAAAGCACAAGCCATAGGCCATAGCCACATCTGCCACTGTTTGACTAAAATCCTGTTCATGCTGCAAAAGGAGCACACAGTCAGCGAAGCTGCCCTTGTTTGGAAGTCTATCGAAAGTCCACCTTTAGAAAAAAAGAATCATTGATCCATGTATGTAGCAAAAGCAAAAACCAGACACTTCCCAAACCAGTCAGGGCTGAGCCAACAGTCCCTGACAAATGTGGGGTGTTAGGCATGGGGCAAGCCCCTCAGTTGCTCTCTAACCATAGCATGTCAACACAATGTGTCAGCCAAGGCTGGCATGACCTGAAGCACACCTGGTTTTGCACTAAAAGGCAAGGGTCAGAACAGAACATCCAAAAGATCCAGCAGTTAATGAGCTCAGATGCTGTTTTCTAAAGCTACCACATCAGAGGAAAGGACAGGCACCTTACAGCTCCTGTGCCAGACCTTTCATTTGCAAGTGCCTACTGAAGTCAAGTTGTGAATCTCAACGAAAAGGGCAACGCACCTTCTGGTACACATGAACAGTGAGGAAAAGTTGGGATAGTATCTCCAAACCCAATGCAGCAGCTACAGAACTCTCATTACAGACAAAAAAAAAAAAAAAGGAAAAACTAACCTTGTTTCCCTTTGCTGTCCAAGCTTTTCTCCTACGCTTTTCCAGCCTACTTCTAAACATGCCACACAATATAGCACTGGAATACATGGAACTGTAAAGGTGCTGGCAATCAGTTTCCTTTTTAAAAGAAGACAAAGGAAGCAACATTCTGAAATCACCTCACAGTACCTGGATCTACTCATTTTTGTGCTCCTAACAACAGACGGACAAGAGAGGTAACAGTATTCAGAGAAGTGTAATCATGAGGAAATACTCATGAAATTGCCTTGTAAATATTAACAAACCCTTGCAGACCTCTACTCTGGCATCTTTTGTTATGTTAAAATATTTCGAGTGTTGTGCAGCATCTTCCTTGGGCCCTAGCAGTACAATTGTCAAAACGGGGGAAATTCAGGCACAAAGAGTGTTCTGTTCATTGCTGCTCAGAGGGCCAACCAGATGCCTGACCTGCCTTCCAGTCTCTCCTTTTACCTGGTACACATTGTTCATGATTCAAAGAGTGTCTGCAGCTAACTGAGCATGGAAAAATGACACAAGTGGGTTTGTGTTGATATCATTGAGAACAGATCATGATCTGTGATGTTGACTGGTCCTCCTCCTACCCTTCCCAGTCATCTGCAGAAAATTAGAGATGGAAAAAACGTTCCTCTTGCTATTAATGAAAGTCTAACTTGTGCCCTGGAGACAGCCATGGACACGTATGCGCACCAATCCTTCTGCAGAAAAGACCTTGCGCTGGGTAACACCGATGTTAGCACGGTGATGAGTTACCACCTTGCCCTGAAATCACATGTGAAGCCCCGGCTGGCAGGAAGGGACTTATTAATGTGGAGTCCCTGAGTCTTGGGAATGCAGCCGTTATCTCCCTCACGAGCTCCACAGCGCTGATAACTTTGCAAGACATTTCTTTTCCCACACCCAGGCAAATCCAACTGCGCTTCACCAGGGCTTCCACCCCCAGAGTGCTGCAGTGCTCTGCAGCTCTGACCAGGAAAGCTGAGCCCCAGCAGGGCCACTCTGCACACAGCCTCGCTGGAGCTGTGAGCAGGGTGAGGAGTTACTCAGTGCACAGCTACTGATTTCCTGGCAGTCACAAGAACCCTAAGCACAGCTGTGAAAAGAAAAAAAAAAGGAGTTACAGCTCCTACACTAGAATCAGCTTGGCAACCTGCAGCACCTCTCCTGCCTCTAAGCTCTTTAACAATAGATGCATAAACACAGACAACCTCGCCATTCAAAGAAGCAGAGATTTAAATCCTTAATTAGCACATTTGGACCAGTCACCACAAACGAGATTAGCTTTTGCACATCGCTGGGGAAGCAGTTGTGTCCCTATAATGTCCAAGTGGTGGGCCCTCAAGCTGACCTTGGAATTCCCCTCTGGATGCTCATCTGCTTTGCTGTCACAGGCACTGTCTTCCCCTGCTGCATGCAGCACCTCTCCAAGAGTTAGCAGCCTGGTTTACTACAGCCTTGTGCAGAAACAAGGCATGGGGTGACCATATTTGATGTCAGCCGCTGTGAATATCCTGCACGGAATGAATAATTTCAGTTTGTAAAGGGATTTCCTAGGTAGCAAACCACTCAACAAGGAAGAGGGTCAGAAAAAGGTCCGTATAACAGCATCTTGTTAGCCTGGCACATATCTGCTCTCTTTTCTGTATTTCTGGAGTCCTAGCTGCTTTGTCTGCTGACAAAACCCAGGTTTTAGTGCTGTCAGCACTGCAGAGCCGCACAGAGCCAAGCTGTGTTCTCATCTGCCTTGTACATCACCAAGAAAATTGCCCACTTAAGCAAGGATACCTGAGCAGTCCTTACTGCTTGTCATATATAAATCAGCTTCCATTTGGAGCCCCCCGAATGAACTTGCAGTGCTGCCTGGCCGAGAAACCTTGTCCCTACTTGCAGGCTGAAAAGCAACTTGTTTTACAGCCTTCTCACTAAGGAATACTCAGTTGATGTGGGAATGAGCACCGTATTTCCATGAGACAAAGAGGTTATCCAAACATTTCTGAGCAGGACTTAAATCAGCCGCACTCACCGTAATAACTGACTCTTTCGTAACACGGAGCGAGTAAATCTCACTCAGATGTACACCACTCCACACCAAAAAGGTAATGATGTCACCACCCAGATGCTGCCTGGTTTGAAAGATGGCTGGGGATACCTCACCTGCCTTGGCAGCCACAGGAACACGGGGGACACCGAGAAACAGAAAGGGAGGAGACGAGGCCACACGGAAGTAGACCCATGCTCAGTTGCAAACAGAGAATGGATGTAAGAGCATTCATCACTTAGGGATTTTTGTAATTCTTCTGTTTGGCTTGAGTTCTGGAAATAGCCTCATCTTCTGAGTACATGAACAGCCTGCACCTTGCTCAAGGGCAGACCATGTGGCACAAACAATTTGGGGTGAAGTCTTGTGCTGTAGCAAGCCACTTCCCTAAGGAATGGCCTTTCTCTTACACTCATCAGCACAAATATGTTTTTTTTTTAAGTTCTCAAACACAGAAAAGGAGTTGGCACCTTCTTTTTGACGGACATTCATCTGTAGGGAAATTGATTTAATAGGTTGTTAGAGTGCCAATTAGAACCAACAATAACTCAATTGACCTGTAACTGCCTTGGCACCAACAGAGCTTTCAAAAGTAAGAGAAAGGATGAAATCTGTGCTGGGGCACAGATGAGAGCTCAGATAGTTGATTTCAAGAGCAAACTGAGGGATTCATGGGCTTGCTAATGAGATGCTCATAACACATCAGAAACAAAGACAAATTTCAATGGTTTCAAGCTAAAATGACACTATGTTATCTCCAGACAGAGATCACTCTTTTATCTGTATAATAAATGGATTTCAGTGCAGCAGCAGTGACGTTAGAGCAGAAAAAAACTGAGTGCAACAGAAAGCACTAGCACAGTTACCTAACCAGAACAACGCCGTCCTGGAACCCCAAGTTTACCTGCTTATAATAGTACAGAAACGTCCTACACTGATTCCGTATGCGCCTACCAATAAACACTTTTGGAAAACACATTTTTCCCTCAAATGAAATCTGTTTCACACTTAACACAGTGAAGTCTGTGCCTCTATGCAAATTCATCGTTTGAAATGCTTGGCTTTAAGGATGGATGTATTTCAAGCTTAGAAAACAAAAACTGGGTAGAGTTTGTCGAAACACTGCTAGGCTGAGAGTGTTCAAGAACGGAAAAAGGGATAAAGTGGAAGGGTTTGAAACCACTAGGCAAAATAACACACTGTTAAATTAGGACAGAAAGCACAGCCTGAGAAAACTGAGATTATTTGGAGAGTCATGGGACGATAGCAACTGCAAATATACAGAATGAGAGGAAGTAAGTGTGAGGGTGATCCATTTGGGAGGGATAAGGAGCGAGAGTGGTAAGGGAACAAACTGATGGGAGATAATCACCATTCACACTGCACTTAGTAAGGTGCCAAGGGGAGAAGAGGGATTACTAAAAGCCAACGTGAGGTGCAAAAGAATGATGAAATGAAAAAATGAGTATTTGGACTTACAATCGGCCAAACAAGAAACACGGCACAAGAAGCCTGGAAAATGGAGACGGCACTGGTGAGGTGACACAAAGTTCAAGTGAGGGGTACCAGACCATACTGAGGCACTGGGGAGAAAACAGCAGAGCACACTTCCCCTCAAAGCCTGGAGAGTTACCCAAGAATCTGGCGCACCATTGCTGCTCTGCTGTGACTACCAGCTACAGCCACTGCTTAACTGAGAGCAGAGGGCAGTGCATCATGCTCTCTCAAAGGTCTATAGCTGCTAATGAACCCCAAAGCATTATGATTAGGATGGGGATTGATTTGCTTTTTAAAATCTTAACAATTGTACAAAAATACCGTATCAAAATCAGACTGCAAGCAAAGGTTATAAAAAACAGAACGGAGGTTAACTGCATGTATGGATTACATTATAGTCACTACATGATTTAAAATAGTTCTTCCTATAGAATTCATGCTTTCTTCAAGATGAGAGGAAGCGCTTCAGGCAGACCTGTGTGAGGAAGAGACTTTCTATAGGAGCTCATTTCTTGCACAATCTGGAAGGCTTGCAATAAAAGAGATAAGGAACTGCAGAATGAGATGTGATGGCTGAGGCAGATGAGCGCTGCCCTGGAGATTCCAGCTCTGCCAAAAAGTTCCTGCAGAGGTGTAAGGGATATAGCTCGATCCAAACTGGAATTAGAATAATATTCTTAGGCGATGATTAAAAAGAACACGATGACACTGTTTACAGCTACATTTGGTGTTTGTTTGTTTTTTGTTTAGTATAACAACAGATAAACTAGCAAATGTCAGAGGCTTGGGAAGAGGGTGGGTGGGATCGGCATGCCTCTTTCTCAGACTGGCTGCTCACCAACCAAGTCTAAGAAACAACACAAATATGAATGCCCTGCTCTTCTTAAGGAACCAGTTACTCTTAAACAGGTAGTCATTACCTCAGTGCCATTGTCTCCTGGGTTGCAGCAATGTCTGTCTGATTTCTTACCAGGCACCCCAGAGGCTGAGCTCTGAACACAAGATACGCTGTGGAACGCTATGTACTCTGCAAAACGGGGCCTCAAACTGCCTATACCATGTTAATGTTCTTAACCTTATTGTCCACGAGTCTCTACCACCTCACGATAAACTGGGGATGACAATTCCAGTTCCCTAGCCAAGGTGTCGGGAAGTGAAATGAACATTCATTGCTGTTATAGATGTCTATTTTATAAGTATCAAAAAAGCCTTGTTTTTCCAGACTAAGATCTGAACAAAGTGAAATAAATACGGTGTGCTATCTTACAAAAAGAGATGGAGAAAATGTTAAATAGCTTTTCACAAAGGAACAACCACCCCCTTGTGCACTGAATGAGGCATGGGCTTCTGAGGAGGAGACAATGTGTTCATCTATCGGCAGGGATTTGCACAAAGGGCCTGAACTGAGTTTGTGCAGGAAATCTTAATCACGGCATTTCCTTAAATCTCCATGTTTGCTTCAGTATTTATTCATATTCTTTCACCTCAATTTCTGTACATGAACATACATGAAAATACTCTAATATTATATAATTATGATCTTCAAACATATTCTGGCAATACACGGAGGTGCTCCATCTACTGATGAGGCTTTCCTGTTTACAACTGCTGCCTTTTGTAGCACCTGAGCATGTCTCATACAGATACCTATATCCCCCCCAGTGACCCCCTAACTCAAGATTTGTTATCCTCTGCCTCACAACACGGGAACCGGGCCATGAAGTCTGTGATGACTTGCCCAAGGACACAGGAAGTACAGCTGGACTAGCTCGGTTTCCTTAGTTCGTGGTCACAAAACCATGTTTCCTCTCCTGCAGTCTGATTCACAGTCCACTGAAGACAACAGAAGTCTAAGTCATGCTGTTCAGCAGGATTTGGATTATCCCTCATATGATTTCTGCTTGAATCCTCTTGTTCTGGTCCAGCAAAAATGCCCTGGGAATTGGCATCAAAGCTAGCTGCAGTAGAGACAGCAAGACGTGGCTTCAGGAAAGCATCTCTCTTCCTCAGCTAGCGCTTTCCCCACAGTATTGTAAAGCAAGAAAAGAAGAGAGGCAAATATACCAGCTGCCCACCAATAAACTTGAGCCTCATTTGCACCGCACGTTTTTTTTTTAATGACTGGCGCAGGTTCTACTACTAATGCCTTCCCCTCAAAGCAAAGGTTTCAGCAAACCAGAATTTCAGTGTGCAGTACATAAGAGGGACACAATAGCCAGCTTTCATTTTACTTTGCTGAGAGCAGCGGGCAAGTCACAAGATCAGAGTTTGCCATTGTGGGCAGCCTTTGAATGTGGACAGGCACGAAGGCAGGCACGCGCAGCAGCGCTCTGGGCAGCAGGAAGAGCAAGGAGCTTTATTGTCTGAGAGTGGGAAGCGCAACACCCACCTCAGTGAGCTGCCGAAGTCAGGGAGCACGCTGCATGCTTCACAAATTGTTTACCCTCTTAACAAAAGAGCAAAAGGCTTACGAATGAAAACAGTCTCCACAGCCAGAGCAGCATTCCGCGAAGCACTCTGCAAATCGCTTCTGTCCAGGAGGGTAGAAAAGGGAGACAGACATCCTTCCCTTTTTTGCTCAATCCTAGCGGTGCTATTGGGGTCAGCGTTTAGTACTGTAATTAATAAATCTCACTGACTCCCCAAGGAAGGCAGTCTGAGTGACACTGCTTAGAGGTCTAGAATAGCGAGAAGAGGAGCAAATGATTTTGTTCTTCAGAAATTCCCCTGCCTTATACACTGCACCTCCACATCTGTTTCTTTTGGTGCCACAGAAATCTCCCGAGACTCCAAAGCTTCCTCTGTCAGAAGCAGCAAATGTACAGAAATGTCTGTCTGCAGACAAATATTTCAAGTAAGGGAGAACAGTGGAAAGAAAAATTCCAAACTAAGAAGCTGGGACCATTATTGCGTGGAATATTTTTCACTGTTTTCAAGAAAGCAGCAGCTTCTTTTTCCTGCAAAGAAGTTAATAGATTATTGGGCAGTAAATAGCATGTAGTTCCATTTACATCCACTGTTTGGACTGGACTATTCTGCTCCTTAACACAGTGTATCTGTTCTCAGGCCTTCCTAAAGGCAGCATGCTACACTGTTTTGCAAGCAATTCTGGATAGTAGCTCCAACCAGTATGTTTCAGTCAACTACAAACTAGATAGATCTTTGTTTGTCTGGAATTTTTTTATTAAACCAATTGTGCTGGATCAATGCTTCCTCTAAGCAATAAATTACAGTTCTATCTACCCACTGAAAAAGCTCTCAGAGCCTCAGATAAATCTTGATCTAAGAAATAAACTTTGTCTCCGCACTTATATGTGATCAACCACAGATGCAAGGAAGCGCAAGTAACTAGCACTTCCACCTAAACCTCACGATAGGAACTAGTGTTCTTATTTTCATCAGAAATTGCTGAGACACCTTTTAAGTGCTTCCAGAACTAGTCCACTGCATTAGTCATGAGTACTCAGGGACACCGAGTCTGGCTTTTATAAAGGTCATTTGGTGTTTTTTCCCCTCACAATGGACTAAAAGCAGAAATCAACACAGCCTTAATCTATATTAATTTGCTTTCCTCCTGGAGGATCATAGATTTTCCATTGGAATTAGCTATATTAGATGCTAAAATGATAATTTAACGAGACTATGATGAAAGGCTCCGTTCTATTCTAAAACTGCAACGCCTCTCGCACAGCACAAAGGAAAATAACTCCATGAAGTCACAAGAGATACACAAACGTAATTTTACAGCAGAATCAAGCTCCACTAATTCAGGTCAGTGTTTAACTCAAAAGTTTGCCTCTTGAGCTGTTCTTAGCCAGGAGCCATGAGGTCTGGAGCTCTAGTAAAACGCCTGGAGATGCTCCTCACTCTCAAAGGTGAAACTAATTTGTACAAAATCACAGGAGACAAGATCTCGGGCTGAGTATTCAGTAACTTGAAACTTGTACACCGAATGCTACTGTATAGCGTGGGTGACTGTGCAAAGTGCAATGTAATGGAGACTTATGCCTCTTAGAACATCCTAACGCTCTGGAATCCGCACTCATCCACAGCAAGGAGCAATCACACATTGCACTGCGTAATTTGCAAAGCAGAAAACAAGAGTCCTTTGGATCAAGGAGATAGCTCTTGCAAATATTTTGATAACACCTGCTCTTTGGCGCAATCTGCTGCATTTCTGAGGTCAAGAAATGTTATTCGTATTCATGCGAGCTGTTTCCAAGATAGATGCTTCAGTAGCACTCAGGAGAGAATACAAAACCCAAACAGAAGCCGGGAAAGCTCCCACTCTTCTTCAATGCAGCCATTGCCCATAGGTCATTTTTTCTCTAAGCGGCAGTCATATTCAAGAAGATACGCTGCAAATGACTGACAAACTGGGGTGAATAAAGTTCCCCTGAAAATCCACATACTGACCATACAATAATGCTTCCAACTCCTGGCCTCTTCAGACGTCTCTCTGCACAATCGGTGCCACTGCCCCATCTGATGTTGATACATAATAGTAGGGAGAATGCACATATTTGTGTGCGAGGCTTCTAGCATCAATTTAGAAGAAACACAAACCAGCAAGATACTAGCCTACCTGGAATCCGACACCAAGCACAAAACGTCTCGCACCAGGGTACAGACATCCAACTGACTTTGCTTTCTCTGCACAAATGTAAAGCTACGTTGCAGAAGATTTTATTATTAACACTGCCTAGCCATACTGGCACACATACCTAACTGCATGCATGCAAACATCTGCGTGTTAGCAGACTATGCATGATCATTTGGCTTGGCAGAGTCCAGCTTGCCTGCGTATTTCATTCCTTTGTGTAAGGAGAGGAGCAGCCCTAGAGTGAAGTACCTCACAAATAAGAACTTGCCTCAGAATTTGCTGTGCCATTTTAAATAGTGGGCACTGGCTCACAAGAAATCCTCAAAAAATAAACTCTCAGGACCATCTCACCTTGGGCAAGGCGTCTACCTCAGCTAATGCTACGATCCTTTTCCTAAGTTTGACGGTCTGCTTCTATGCTAGAAACTTCAACATGAAAGGGCACAAATCCATTATACAGGTACATAAAAGATACACAAACTGAAGGCTACTTTTGGATAAATTCAAATATGTTCCAGGGACTAAATCCAAGATTCCTTTAAGATGCAACACACAGAGAACGCTGCTAGAATAACCCAAGAAAGCCCAGCAGTTAAAGTCCAGGCTTGTGGAAAACGCACAAGATCTGTAGCCAAGAGAATGAAATTGTTTTTTTTTCTTGTAAAGCTAAACACTCCCACATTTCTCTGTGTTTGTGAGGTACTGGCCAGTAACAACTGTGAGGCAATTTTATACTCTTTCCAATGTGGGTTTGAATAAGACTGTACTAGGATGATGCACCACGCTGTAGCTACAGGAAACCCTCATATGCTCAGTCAGCTGTACGCTTGGGACACTTGACTGCACTAAATTTAAACAACAGTGCAGCTTTCCAATTCATACAGCCTTCGAATAATGTTTGCTAATCCAAGCAAGTATCAAGGAATCTGTTCAGTGCCAGTCCTGAATCTTCTAAGTGTGTGAACTGCAGCTTAAATCCCTAACTGGCAGCGCCAAGTGGTTTCTGTCATTGGGCACCCAAATCCATCCTGCAACTCCTACCTGCAATCATCTTGCCAACTGTATTTTAGGGAATCGTGCAATGTTTCTTTAAGAATGCAAGAATTCAATAAAATCATGTAGAGTTTGATAGAAATGTGTTTGAATAATGTTCTACTGTGTGCTTTTAAATGTGAGATGTAAGCCCGTTGTAATTAAAGTTGAAGCAATAGACCTTACCCATTGATTGCACTAAGTAATTAATTATTGATTGCAGTACTTTACATACATATTGCAGAGGACAATTCACCTGTGCAGTAGGCAATACTTATTTAGAAATACCTAAGCACAACCCCCTCAGATGTATGATTGAAACTGTACAAAAATTGGCTCCACTGTTTACTAGTTAATTTCCTTATTAACCTTCCTGGAAATGCTGCTATCTGAGTGAAAGAAAGCTATCCCTCTCACAAAGACAATGTTCACCATTCCCTACCCAAATTAGTTTTGCAGATAGGTATCTGCAGATGCAAAAGAGAAAACCTTTGTCTGTAAACCTCCAAAGGTCTTCAGTTCCTTTGCAATGAATGTTGCTCTTCTTTGCACACCCCAATTTCTGACAAGCGATGCTGCAGTAAGGAGCAGCACAGAACAATAGCAGCATCATTCCCCAACTCCTGGGGAAGGAGAAGGGAGAGGGCTCTGAGGTGTTAAAAGAGGAAAGGAAGCATTACTCGGGCAGACCGCAGGGTCTGAGCTGGAGATGGAGTAGTTAAGCTGCAGACACCGTGTTTTACAGAGTTGTGCATCAGGTGGGAACATTCTACCCATTCATATTGGACTATGGAGAGGCTTTTCCCTACAAAAAGCCAAAGTGAGAGGCATCTGTTGGTTTAAAAACACCGCTGAAAATTAATAACAGTATGCGGATACTGAAATTAAGCTCAAATATAAACAAAACCTGCAGATTGTTTGACTGTAGCACATCTTGGACGTGTCCTCCCACTCCTCTGACTGGGAAATTAGCAAGGAAAGTTATCTCTGGGTGTGTGCTCTGCACAGAGGTCTGAGCTGGACAGGGAAGGGGAAGGGGCAGGCCAGGTAGTTCTGAGCGGGCCGGGAAGGGGAGATGGTACCTGAAGTCGCTGTAGGGGTGGATGATCCAGAACCCAGCAGACTTAACCCTTTCCTGCTCCCTCTCCACGGCCTTCTGGCTGCCAAACATCCTCAAGGAGAATTTGTTGACCCCCGGCTGGAGCATGGCCCCGAACTGCCTCTGCATGAACCCGGCTTGGCCCAGCCTCTGCTCCTCATCTGGGGTGATCTGGTCGCACCCTCCACCTCCTTCCACTTTGATAGAGGTAGAGGAGCAGGCCCGGAGGGGCTGCTGCTGGGGCTCCGGGGGGGAAGCTGGCGGCGGGGGCGCCGGCAGTCCCTGCGTCTCTCCGCTGCCGGAGGGGCTCTTGTCCTCGCCGGGGGAGGCCGGCTCCCCCTCGCCGCCGATCAGCCTCTTCTCCTCGGCCGCGTCGTGGAGGTGCCTGCTGGTCAGCGAGGACAGGCTCCCTTTGAAGCGGCGGCAGTCCCCGTTGGTGCTGGTCTTGGCACCCTTGCTGCCCGCCTCCGTCTCGACGAGGCCGGGGTCCTCCCCTCTGCCGGGGTCTCCCCCGAGCGCCCGGGTGCTCCCAGCAGAGGGCGAAGGCAGCGGCTTGAGCCTGATGCTTTTCCTCCGGGTGTCCTTGTCGCCGTCTTCCTCTTCGTCCATGATCGACGCCTTGGGTCCTATCTGCTGGGGCAGGCTGTAGAGCCTCTTGCGCATGGAGGGGGGCAGCTTGTCCATGGCCGCTGCTGCTGCTGCTCAGGTGGAGGGAGGAACCCCTGGCTGTGCGCGACGAGGGGAGCGACACTGCCCCAGGCCCCTGCCCCCAGCTCAAGGGGCAGGAGGGACCAGAGACTGGCGTGTCATCTCCTTACCAGGCTGTGGCATCCACAGGCTCTGCATCAAAGCACGGGCTCTGCATCCAGAACGGAAGGGAAAAAAAAAAAAAAAAAAAAAAGAGGGAAGGAGAAAAAGCCCCCCCCTCTCCTCCCTCGTCCCGATTTGGCTACTTGCTGCTTGCCTCCCCTTGGTGAGTGCTACTGCAATCCCTGTCTGCTCAGATCCGGCGCACCGGGCAAGAAGTCTAGAGGACAGCCACGCACTCCTGGCTGGAAGGCGAGGCAGGGCGGCAGCGGCAGCAGCAACCGCCTTGCCATGTTGGCTTCCAGATGCAAATGTGCCGTGTCTCCGGGCGGGCAGTCATCCTCCGGAAAGCCAAGCGCGAGCCCGGGTACCTCAAACTCCTCAACCTGCCTGCCAATAACACAATGAACTGCAACCTGCAGCAGCCACCGCTTGCTTACATCACTGTCATCACTTATTCCTCATGCAGCCCCTGCTCCTGGGAATATTCATGAAGCGATCCCATTCTGCGGGTTGCCATAGGAGCGACTACTGCACTCAGGCTCTGCCTACCTGAGCCAGCACCCGGGCTTCTTAAAAGGGCAACGTCTGGCTGCCAAGGGTCTGCGTGGCTGTCAGCGCCCGCCGCAACGCAGCGCAGCGCAGCGGGGCTGCACCGGGAGGGCACTGCGCTGCCCAGCAGCACGCCGCGCCTCGGCGGTGCCTGAGCGAGAGCCCGGCTTAATGCCACCCGTGGTTTCGCAGCGAGAACTGCGGGCAGCTGTTAATTTAAAAATAGCAGCGTCGTAAAAATAAGAGGAGCAAGATTCCTTTTTCTCTTAGATGCTGACGAGCCTTTCTCCTGGAGTTGCAGCTGCTTTGCCGCAGGTTTTTCTTGCGAAGACACGGGGGTTTTTTTGGGGGGAAGGGGCAAATCGAAATCTGAAGGAAAAGAATCCGTTCACCTTGAAAATCGCAGCCGCGTGCAAAGCAGGGGCTTGGGGAGTGCCTGTCTTTTCTGACAGAAGTTTGCCTGCTGGGAAACCCACTGTGTGTTTCACCACCCAAGGTTTGGAAGGT
>NC_034417.1:1337159-1447990 GCF_002078875.1 Numida meleagris
GGGGCGTGCGGGATGCGATGCGTGGGCTCTCCCACGGCACACGGGGAAGCCCACTTCGCGCGGGCACTGAGTCAGCGCTTCGTGCGCCCGCCCGGCCCCAGCCGCTGCCGTGGGCAGGGAGCTCCGGTGGGAATCCTCCTTCTGCAGCTGCTGGCTCCGGCGCGCCGCGTGTAGCGGAGGCCGCGGAGAAAAGCTAAAAGCAGCATTCTCCCTGGCTTGTGCTGTTTCGGAGAAAGGGAAGAAAAGACGTGGCAATCAGCCCTGCCCTGCCCTTCTTTGAGAGTGGCTGTTTATTCCCTAATGCTTAAGAAGCATTAGATTGATAAACCGAGTCCAATTATTTCCTAATGTAAAGCCTTTGAAACCAGTGGAGTTCAATTAAGAATCCGTTTAGCCATGTACGAGAGTGTTTGCATATATTTTTTTGCGTAGGCTCAGTAGATGCAGCTTTCCACACTGCCTGTTGTTTCATACATTTAAACCGTACCTCCCAGGAGAAGGAAACCACGTGAACTTTGCGGACAGGCAGGGAGCTAAACACAGGCAACGAGTGCCCGCTGCAAGCAGTGAGGAAATCCTCCCGGCTCCCTGAGAACAGCTGTGCTTGTGCTTCCAGAAGAGAACGTTCACCTTTCTCCCCCAGGAGTCCCTTATCACCGGCCTACGGTAACCGTGCCGTTTAAAGCAGCAGGATGCTACTCAGCTCTTACTTAAGGGAACGCAGCCATCAGCAGTGACTCCACCATGCCCACAGACAGCACCTGCTTCTTCATCTTTGTTCGCCTGTTCTCTCTTGAATCCTTTCTCTGAAGCATTCACCTGCTCCTCTTCTCCTCCCACCTCCTGGCACAACCTAGACTGGCCGTGACTCATTTGAATTACTCTACAGAGATGCTACCTGGTACAAATATTATTTCATGTTATTTAATATTATTATTTCAGTCACAAGGTCTGCTTTTCTGGGGAGATAAATCTCAATTTTCAAATGCTCCTGTAGATTAGATGTTGTGAACTCAGCCAGCGATCGCATTAAGGGTCTTTTTCCTCTACCTTTTCCTATTTAGGCACTAGGGATGCACTTCTGTGCCTAAGCTGCAATCAACTGCCTTCCAAAAGGATGTGTTTTGATTAATGAGGTGCATAACATCTGAAACTGATGCGGCTTCTTCAACACAGTCCTTAATGTTCCCAGAGAATGACAGAGCAATAAAGGACGTGCTCAAGGAATCGAGCTGTTCGTCCTCTTTCAGCTCCACGTATTCTAGCCTGCTCTCGGAAAATACCCACACTCTATTTCCTGGTCTTTCTGGGATTATTCTCTGAGTGCTGCCTTATTCGATGACACAAATAAGATTCTCTTACAGCCCTGAGGTGGGGAGAGAACACTGCAGAGCATCCAAGCAGCAGAATGCTCCTTCATCACTTCTGCAGCTAAGAAGGAAAATTATCAGGTGCAAAGACTGAGTCAGGCTGCCTGGCACACTGCTGCACGATGACAGAAGCATGCAGACATCCCGGGGCTCAGACCTCTGGCTAGCACACCCCAAGCCACTCATGTCCAGTCTATATATGGGGCATATGATTCCTAAGATACAGATAAGTTTTTTAAATTACTGTTTGGGGACTCTGTTTGTTACCTTTGAAACTGTCTGTAAAACTCTTCAATATCACACTTGCTTGAAGCAATTTTTGAGCACATCATTTTAGCAAATATCATAGTCCCATTTTGAATAAAAAATGCTTAACCTGAAATGAGAAATGTAGTGCTGTCTCGAATCTAGGCCTCATCAAGCACATAGCCCAAAATGCAAAAAAAAACCAAGAATGTGAATTCTTGTGTATCTCTGTCTGCAAGCACGGGTTCCTAAACATTTCTAACACTTGGCTCCGGGAGCCCCAGGTACCGAACTCAGAGGAAGATTCAGAGTCCTTAAAATGTAATGACAATCTGGTGTCCAGAGAATTTCAAAGTAATTATATTTTACTTGAGAGTCTTCCAAGAATTAAGTGCAGGAGGCTGGGAATTATCCTTGTCTAATGGTATGAAACTATCATGGCCATTATTTATTATTGACATTATGGCAATGCTTTCCACGTTAGGAAATGGTCCTTTATAGACAGGCTTTCAGAACACTTCAGAAAAGCTGTGACTGTTGCTGCACTAGGACTTTTCTATCATTGGCTGCACGGTACATTCAAAGGGAGTATAGGGAACCCACCTGCCAGGGAAAGGGAGAACTCTTTTTGAGGGAAATGATCTCTTTTTTTACAATATGTGTCAAATACTGCTCAAGACCTGGCATAGATACAAAGGGAGTAGATGTAGCAGGGAGAATGCAGGTGAAGCAGGCAAAGATTCACTTATTTCTTAAGGGATTTTGTCAACTCTATGTATACATATATGTGGTGCTACTTGAATGAAAATACAGTGCTGCACACAAATGTGAAAAATCACATTTCTAATAAGCCCAGGATTATGCAAGAACAGACTGAGAACCATAGAAACTTCCATCCTCTAGCTCAGGATACAGGAAGCAGCAGTGCAAGCTCTCTGCACACTGACCTGCCAGGACAATCTTTGCTTGGGTGACAGTTTCAGATGTCACCCTGCAGCTCTTGGTTTCTCAGATAATAAAGGAGCCAATTAACATGTTGTGTAGATTGGAGGAGCTAAGCAAGTCCCTTCAAAGCTGCATATTGTTCCTAGCAGGCAGCTTCTAACTCATAATTGACATTTGAAAATACATGAAATACAGGGAAATTCTACCTTGGGGTTTTAGTGGTAGAGCCTTCACTTACTGCCCTTGCAGCTTGGATCACACCTAGAACAAATAAATGTTCACCATAAATGCACAAATCTTACCTCCCTCTTGTCCCCATTACTTACACAAATGTGCTGTCACCCTTGGATTGTTGAAATTCAACCAGTGCTTCCTTTATTGCTCTATCAGTAGGAACTGGAAGTGGGAAGCTGGAACAAATGCTGAAACCTATTTAAGGTACAGAGAAGAAGGCACCTGAGCATCCGGTCACAATAAGGAAAGTGCTGAGCAACAAGAAGTGCCAGAACATGCCAGAATGTTGGGCTGTGGGGAGTTACTTCATAGAGCAGGGGGAAGAGGGAAGAGTTCCACTGTGCTGGATATCAGGATGGAAGCAGAAAGCCTTTTTTTGCTGCTGCATAAAAACTGGGTTGGGTTGAGAGAAAGATCAGTGCAAAGTCCATGTGTGGGAGATCCCAATGACGACGGGCTGTGAAGCTTGGCATAGAGAGGCAGTAGCACCAGGAAAGCTCGTGTCAGGAAGTACTTGGAAAGCTATTATCTGCCCAGCTTCCACTGGCAAACAAACATGGAGCAATCCCACCTTCTCCATCCTCATAACCACAATCAAAATAGGAGCACTTGCCTAAGACATGTATTTCCAGGGGGTTGCTGGGAATGCACTTGTAACTAACAGCTTTGCCACTGGACTGCAAAAAGGGAAATGTTATCCCAAAAAATCAGCCAGGTTAGCATCTGTGGACATAAGTCATAGGCTACGCAGAAAGCAAACATCAGGATTTTCAAAGTGGTTAGAACTTTACTAAAGTTGATAATCCTCTCTGCTGCAAGCAGATAAAAATCACAGCCAGAAACAGATGGATGAGCATGAGCACCTTGCCACCTGACCTGTAATATTCCCTGAGCAGAGTAGAAAACTTACGGACAAGTAACCAGGAGTGAAGCTATGAGGAAGAGAAATTAGACAGACTCTGGGAAGCTGCTGAGATCACAGTAACTATATGATTTAGTCACAGTTACGTCTAGTCTATGGATTGTCTACATTTTTACACTGTGGTCTAGACTCTACTAGTGAGTTTTTCAATATTCACATTGAAATGCTCCTAGTAAGCTTGTGTCTTGGGCTTCAATAACATTTGCTTTCCAAATGTACATTCCATCAAATTTCTATTTAAAGACCAAGAACTTATTATTTTTCTACCATCATCTGGAATTATTCAGAAGAGAGTTGAGACAGCACGGGGAGGCTTGCTCGAACTGGATCAGTTCAGTGACTATCAAACGACTCTTTCTGAAAATAGCGCCTTTCACCAGCGTTTAATGAGCTGTAGCTTCAAAGAATAATGGATCCCTCTTCATGAGCCTGTCCCCGCCAATGCATCTTCTGTCCACATGAACTGCACTATTTTTGATTGTCACGCAGTGCTGGATTTGATGGGAAACGTGCTATTGTCTCCAGTAACAGTAATGGCAGTGACCAGCTTTGGGAAGTCCAGACTGTGCTTGGTGATCTGAATTCTGTCAGGGCTGATCAGGGCTGACTTTAACTTTTAGAGTGTGACTCAAGGCAGCTCATCATCACATGGATGCAACACCAAGCCAGCTTCACATCTGTACTGCTTGTCAGACATCTGTACAGTTCCCCCTCAGTTAAGTCTGTAAGAACTCATCATCTTTATGAAAATAACAATGTTTCCATGCAGCAAACTACGGAAGAAAGGCAGAGGATTTTAAAAATTTAAATAAGAGACTGTCTACTAAATTAGAAACAAGTTGCAGTGTGAGCAAAATGGCTATGAAAGAAACAACCCATAGATTTCTGTTTGGTGACTGCAGTCTCCCACGTCTAAGGTGCACAATTCTATACCTTCCCTGTGTGATTCATGATGCCACCATGGGTAGATTCTCTCATGTCTGGTAATTTACCAGTGCTGGTGTGCAGGCTGCAGCAGAAGGCTGTTTGAGGAGAAGGCTCTCAAAGGTTGTTTCTAGACTAAATTATCATGCAATTCTAGGACCCTATAACTCCTATTTTCAGTGGGGCACAACAGGATTTCTCTCCTGAGCATCCTGGTCTAGTGGCAGGCCTATAGCAGGGGGGTTGGAACTAGATCGTCTAAAAGGTCCCTTCCAACTCAGACCATTCTATGAATCTGTGATGCTATGATTCCTTTCTCCAGCTATCTACTTTCACAAACAGGTGGAAAGATACTATTTTTAAGAAGATTCCTCGGTCAGGTTTGTTTTAAACCATCAAATAGGCTGAAATACTAGAAGAGGAAACTGACAGACCAGTGGATGCAAAGCATGACTGCGTCAGCTCCATTTCCTTAGGTAAGCAGCTAAAAACCATTTCATTACTTTGAGGAACAACTTAAACATTTTCATGCTTATTCATGATTTCTGAACTCTCAAAGACAGCAAAATTGCAAAAAACAAGCATAGCCAGCAGGTCTAAACAGTATGGTAGCAGAATAGGTTCAAGCAGAGGATCCCACTTTATTGTTACGCCTTATGTAGATACCCTTGGTCATGCTGCTGCCACAGAGGGTATGTTCTAGGTAGTTATCCCTCCCACTCAATAACTTCAATGGAATAGAATTTCACTGCCAATAAAAGCAAGGCCAAAGGCAAGTGAGATACAGCATTTCTGCCTGCATTTCACTCCTTACTGGCATGGGTATATCCTCTGCAAACAAATAACCAGGTCAGGCCAGTCTGAGTCCTCAAGACATCCCCATTATCTTGTGAGAGAAGAGCGATCTGTGCCACTGCCACTCTGTTGCTCAGCAGCAGCGTCTGCAACTGCCAGCAATGCTGAGTGCCTCAGTGAGCCACTAGATAAACAGAGGAAGGGAAGAGGCAGCAGATGATAAGGCTCACATAATTCTGTGGGATTAAAATAAAGGTCTCCTCTGTCTGGGCTTTGCTTTTAGAAACCGGCCCTTCAGTGATACCACATGTATCCCACTCAACACTAGAAAGAGCTCGTGATTATCCTAAAGCTTGAGATTGTTTTCTGGGTTTGCAGATGCCTGTGTCTGCACATGTACATTTGGGTTTGTGCTACTCAAGCTTTTACCTCAATTCTGGATCAGAATAAGTGCTTCAGCTCCAATTTGGACTGTTACTTTTGTTTAATTTTAGGTGTTACTGAAGCACCTGGAAAATTCTGTTGATCTCAGAGCTGCAGCAAAGTAGCCCAGTCCCAGCCTGAACAGCAGCACAACAGATCGTAGCAGAAGAGTAAACAGTATCATGCTGTTCAAATGCCAGTTCAGGGCTATGCATTCCCTTTCTGCTTTTTCAGTTTCAGAGAGGGCTTTGCTGAGGAGCTACTGCAGGGAAAGGCAGCAGCAGTCAGAGAGGGGTGGATCCAAAGCAGAGGAGAAGAAACTAAACAGGGAAAGAGGGAAGGGTGAGCATTGCCTGTATTGCATTTGCTTTTCTGTATGTTAAAGTTATGCTGCAACACTACCATTAAGGAGGGCTATCACTTCCATGCTAAGCTTCTTTGTGGTCATTCTTGACCTCAGCCAGATAAGCTGACATTCTGAAGACCTTATCTTTACCAAAAGGTGAACTTTCCTGTTTTTTTTTTCCAAATGTTAAAACCCACTGGTTTTGAGAACAGGAAGGGTTTACACGTAGAGGAAAATGCACTTTTCCTGTTCTCTATTTTAAATGGTATTTTAGGAACTAGTGTACTACCCAAGTGGCTAATAACGAGATTTGGACTTCCTAATAAAAGGTAATACAAATGTTGTACATCTGACAAAGAAGAAATACCCAGGAAACCCTGAAGATTCATTGAGGAATTTGTTCCCAGTGCCTCTCCTTCCCTAGGTACTCCCTGTCAGCCGTGGCCCTATCTCAGGCATACAGACAAAGGACTAACCAAGCTTTTATTTTCCACACTGGCCCAGCACATGTGCTGCTGGAGCTGAGCTGCAGGGCTGAGCTGCCCCATGCTGCAGCAGTTCTAGCAGCCCAGCCAGGGACTCCCCATTGATTAATTCCGGCAGGCAACGCGTTCATTTGTTTTCAACACTTCATTGACCTTTGTGTAAGAGTTTGAACAAAGCTCTACAGACACTTGAGGCCATTGCCTTGATAGTATCAGTTCATCGTGGTATAAATTTGTCTCAGAGGATGGTAGTCTTGTGCTTGTGTGCTTTTTTGTGAGGGGGAGAGATCTCGCTCACCTGGCTCTTTTGTGAGTGCTTTTTTTCAGTGAAATCAGTGAGCAAACTTCATACTGCATTTAATGTTACTGCTCTGTACTATTTAATGCAAAAGCATGGCAATACAGAACAGTTCTAGATGCTACTTCCTGGACTCTCTTCTATTTAGGCAATGCTTTTTCCCATGCAATTTATAAAAACATTCTTGGAGCAGGGACCAGAAACTGGGTTCTAGGTGATGTGAAGCCCCGTGCATGCTTGAAGTGCCGTGAGACAATGTGGGGAAACGATTTGTGGCTACTTGATTTTGTCAGCTCCCCGCCCAGCCTGACCTGCAGCCCCTGCAGTGCTACGGGGACACAGGACTGCAAAGCTCAGCTGGGAATCCTGGGCTTAGAGTTACATGCTGCAATACACAACCTTTAAGCACCTATATCTGTCACTGAGTCTGGCATAAAGAAAAATGCCTGCAGTCACACAGGGAATCTGTCTGTCTAGCTTCCATGGCTATATGTGTTCCTATGGTGTCTAGCTCAAAGTTACTAGCAAAAAATATTTATTTCTGCTGCTGCTTCTGTTCACAGCTGCTGTAAAAAATGATACATACAACGTAGCTTAGTAAAGCAGACCTAGATGCCAAAATCATTTTCTCCTCCTACTCTTACAGAAGGATGTCAGATTAAGGGTGGTGAGGCACTGGCACAGGTTGCCCAGAGATGTGGTGGAAGCCCAGTCCATGGAGACATTCAAGGTCAGGCTGGACCAGGCTCTGATCACTTGATCGAGCTGTAGATGTCCCTGTTCACTGCAGGGGAGTCGGACTAGATGACCTTTAAAGGTCCCTTCCAACTCAAAAGATTCTATGATTCGATGATTAAGCAGCATTCTGAAGCTGGAGACATCTCAGTGCGTACTTTATCCCAGAGGAAGCACTTAAGGTTAGAGAACAAAAACAATAAATACCAATTCTTTCCTTTTAAGCAACTTCACATCATTTTGGGTGCTTGACAAGCTGACGTTCAAAGTCTGCTCAAAGAAAAACTGCATATATTATCAGCCACTTCTCTGCTTGTCAGTTCTTTGTTTTTCACCAGTCTGCAAAACCCTTCACAAATCCCTGTTTCAGTGGAGCAACAGACTTCCACTTCCTTGGATTTGTAGGTTTCAGTTAACAGGATTAGGTGGCAGGATTTATTTAGAAATGTGTGGCTATAAAAATATTCTTTTTTTGTTGTTGTTCATGAGTAATGGGAGGAAAGCTTGCAATTTTGTTGTTGCTTTTTTCCAACTTCTAAGTAGAGGAAAATGTTCAGATCAGGTGTTTGCCACCCACACTTTTCAGTACTAGAGAATGCTTAACTTTTTCTAGCACTGAGAAGACTGGAGTAGAATAAATAGAGAAGAATGAGTCTTACTTTAAGAGCTAAAGAAAATGAGATTCAAAATGACTAGATCTTTCCATCAAGAGTAGGGCTGACACAGAATTTGTAAAAACATCTTCTTGTGACTTTGAGTAATACGAAAACTTCTCTAGCTTTCTTTGGCTTTAAATAAGAGGGAAATTTATTAGTTCAAGCTAGCTAGATCAGGTAGCCTCCAACCACACACCTACCCTTGCTCTACACAGGGTGTTACCAGAGCTGTTCTGGTGACTCTGCCCTTCCTCTTTTCTTGGAAGGCTCCCCCAGTGCAGAAGTCTCTCAAAAGGTGATTAAATTGTTCTTAGGGCTGCCTTTGCTGCTTGTGGTAGAAGATGTTGGTGCCAGATCCAGGCTAAGGATCTGGCTCAGTGGAAAAGAACTAGAAGACAAGCTTTAACAGGGAAGATCCTAGGAGCTTAATCTTTTTTAGTTAAGTAAAAGGAAGATGTAATTATTTGATAATAATCTCTAAGTACCCACGAGAAGAAGAAACCCAAACACAGTGGAATCCTCACATTCACAGAGCTGTAAAAGAGATGCTGCCTGGAATTTGAAACGACAAGAATTTAGGCCAGGTTTAAGCTAATAATTCTTAATGATGAGGACAACTAACCTGGGGGTTAACATGATGAAGCTTTTCACAGATTCTCCATCACAGGAAATTTTAAAAACAAGATTTGTGGTTTTTTTTTGTGTGTTTGTTTGTTTTTTTAAGACCTTCTTTAGCTCAATCCCAGCTACTAGACTTGAATTTGGAATAGTTTGAGTTAGTCCTAAATCATGCCACATAGGAAACTAGAGTAAAAGTTAATAATGTCCCTTTCTGCATAAAAATCTGGTAAACTGGAAAAGGAAATGAGCAATAACAGTGGCTAGAAGGCTTATAATAGGCTTTGGGGGGGTCATTTGTGAATATTCTGAACTGCCCACATCCCAGTACAAATCCCTAAAGAACTCTCTTGGCACTCTCCGATTGGAAGGCTTCATCATCTACTTCTATCATCTGTTTCTACTGTTTATCCAACCACTTACCCATGCTACTTTACCTTATCCTCTTTAGCTGCTTGATTTTCTCAAAAACTGGATGATAGATTTTGCCAAGGCCTTTTGAAAACTCAAACAGACCACTTAAATCAAATCACCAATAGTCTTTTTCTTGATGACCCTTCAAAGCACCCGAGAGGTTTGTGAACTGTCACCCTGCACTGGCTCCCCACAGGTAGGCTGAACTAGATCATATTTACCCAAGTCTATGTCTTGCTGGAGGTTTCTGGTCCTCAGAAGTTCAAGATTCTGGTTTTGGTTATGGTGATCTATTTGTCTATTAAAGGTTTCCATCTAAGCTAGGAAAAATAGGTAGCCTTGTAGGTTTTGTTGTACTGCTCTCTTATTAGAATAGCAGCCAAAGTCTATGTATCCTTCATAAAACCACTATTATGAAACAGGAAGATTTCTCTTCCTTTCTAAGATCTGCCAGCACCCTCACAGCAACACATACCTGACAATGCACCTGACTTGAAATATCCCCATTCCGACCCCGCTAACATCTTCTACAAACATCAATCAGCCTTCATAGCAAAATGAAAATAGCCCTCTTTCTGGAGAACTGCAGTACAAACAGGGGTCTGAACAGCTCGTTGTGTAAATCCTAGTCTACGCAGAGGGTATACGTCTCTTGGTTACAGCACTCAAAGGATGTAGCTTCAAGACAAGAACACTGAATTGTGTGTGGATGATTTGATCCAGCATACAACAGAATGGTTGCTTAACATCAAGACATATCTCACTACAGAGTTTTGCAAGTCAGCCAAGATCTCTCCACACTTCTTGTAGAAATGCTACCATCCTCCTCATTCAGCTCTGTGTTTAGCTTACACTTCCGATACTTTTCAGTGCCAGCTCTAGCATCCTGACTAAAACCAGCCTGGAGGGGAATTGTCGGTCACATGCATCTGAAGCTGACACTTTTCCTTCCCATTGCTAGGCTTTTCTCATTGATGGAACTCCTAATATGCCTACACTGTAAATAAAAGCATTATGTGGACTTTGGGTGATTTTCCTCCGAGGGGGTCAAACACACACATCAGGTGCTTGTGCCCACTTTAAATGGGAGTAATGGAAAGCAGACCTGTGATTCTCAGGAAAAGAATCTGGATGCTCCTCATTCAGATCATTATAGTCCATTCTCTACTGAATTCATGCCCTCCTTATTGTCATAATGAAGCGAGTACTTCCCACAGGGTAACTAATCCAAGAATGAGCTATGCACAGAAACAATGCTAATGCAGAAGTTGCAGCCCAAAGTTAAAAGGCAGGATGACCTTAGAGGGAGAATGTTAGGATGTTCTGGATTCCTAAGTCCTATTTTACTATTTTTTTAATGAGTTGCATCATTACAAACATCACTGATGGTATTTGAACTAAACAGGGGACCGTATGGCCTTTTTTTACGTGGGTTGAGTACTGAGAACTTCTGCCAAGATGGACCATCACAATCCCAGTTTTAACATGGGCTTGCTTCAAAAAAAAAAAAGCTCACAATGGATTCTCAGAGGCTCTTTGCTTGCTGGGAGTGTGATAGTGTTGTCTAATGGTGAATCCCAATTAAAAGCCTCAAATGGTAAGCTTTCCTCTAGAAAATGTATGCAGCGCATTGAGGTTTCAAAGTCTGTGTAACTACACGTCATGGATTTCCAAGTGCAATGAAGGCAGCTTTAGTCTTTCATGTTTATTAATGCCTTGTAGCTAAGTAAAATGACTAATAAACTGGCATTTTAAAGAACTAGATGGAGCCATTGGGAGGTCTGAATAATAACTAACCATTCATTTACTAAGTTCCCTCTAGCAGTTATTTAGTATACATAGAATGAAAATCACGGAGTTTCTGAAATAAGCTCAGGCTACTTTGCACCAAAGATGATCTTCTGTAGGCACACAAATTCGCTTCAGCACCCTCTGCCTATTTTCTGGGTAAGGAAAAGGAGGAAACAAGATTATCCCACCCAGATTACTACAACAAAGCCAATGCCAGACCCAGAATTAAAAACCTGTAACAGTCTTGCTGTCACTTCCAAGTCATTAGTCACCATATCATCCTGTAGCATATTACAAAATAAGAGAATTAAAAAAATAAGAATTGCCCATCCTGAAATCCAACTTTGTTTGAGGGGTTCTTTCCTTATGAAACCACTCTTTCATTCTCAATCCTCTTCTTAAAGGGACCAAAGAGAAATAGCTTTCTGAACAGATTGCCCAGAAAGGCTGTGGGTGCCCCCACCACCCTGGAGGTGTTGGGTGCCAGGCTGCATGGGGCTGTGAGCAACCTGGGCTAGAGGGAGGTGTCCCTGCCTATTGCAGGGGGTTGGAACTACATGATCTTAAAGGTCTCTTCCAACTCAAACCGTTATTATATAGTTCTATGAAACAGGAAAAAGAACTAAACAGAAGTGCTCCTAGATCAGGAAATTCTCATGTTATCATTCCTATATTCACTATTGGGTCAATGCAGACTGTCACTATATTCCTCACTGTTATGCATTACTTAATTTTCTAAGCAAGGCATATTTGCACAATATCAAACTGCAAACGTTTGTGACTGTTCACTGAAGCAAGTTTTAATGCTTAAATAAGCTTGTTACAGAGAATCTAAGAGCTCACCAAGGCCCCTCAGCAAAGCAGCAGCAGACCAGGACCTAAAATGCAGGACTTCCTAATTCTTCATCATATAATCAGTCCACTGGAACAAGCTATTTCTCTCTACTTGCGCTTGTTCAACACAGCCTCTTAAAACCAAACTCAAGCTGTTGACACTGAGCTCAAAGCAGTTCTCGTTAAGTATTTCCCTATAAACGCATTCCAAAGCATGATTGTTTTGACTAAGCCTGACCTACCAGCTGCCACGACCATTAAAACTGGAAGGATCTGCTTCCATCTCCATCTGATAGGAATGTTTAAGCAGGCATCTCAAACCAAAAAAAAATGAAATCTCGAGCTGGAATTTTGAGTAGATATCCCAACTTTTATTTCTTGAATGGCTCTCTTAACTTACATACTGCATTATTCAGAGGGCCTTATCCACTTTCAATTCCCACATTACAGATATTGCAGGTTGGCAAGTAGATGATTAGCAACTGGAATTTTTCCTAAGATAAACAGCACGTGGGATTAAAAATCAAGACAGGGCTTGTAGTTAGTAAAGGAAGACAATATTGTGTCAAGGTTGTTTTGCATTTCAGATCAATGACAACAAACTCCCAGGCACAGTCAGCTGAGGTCTCTGAGCCCCACACTGGGCTCTCTACTCCTCTCAAGCTGTATGAACCTTGGGTCACTTCTGCATCTTCCATATGAGTGGATGCCAAACCTAATGGGAAGACAGAATCAGAGAGCCTTCCTGAGGCAGCAAAACAGGGTTCCTTGAAGCCTGTGCTGAACTGAAACATGCAGCAGTCAATGGGAATCATTCTGTTAGGGGACAGTCAATATCTTTTTTGTCCTTGACAGAGGTCAATCTGGAAATGCTAGAGGTGAGTATGTGTTTCCCAGAAGAAAGAGGAGCACACGTGAAATGGATTTATGCTTGCAGTTTGAATAATTCTGCATTCTTGTATTCAACCTTCATTGCAGTGTGCCTCACAGATGATTTACAGCATTTGATTTATTGATCTTATTTTACTCTTCCTGCAATTTCACCTCTCTGATCAGATCTTGCCAGCAGGTTTTCATTACCAAATAGGTGAGTTTTTTAAATAGCACAATTGCAAGTCATCATCATAAATATCAATCTTCATAACTCATCTGAGCACTCTATGTTCTTGTAATGTCATGTGTCAGGATTCTGCTGCAGAGATAAACCCCATCTATGTGGCTGCCAGCTTCTCATTCCTTTATTGATTTTCCCCCATTTACAGTAATTGAGTTTTCATACTTACCTTGTTCTTCAGTATATAAACGCCTATCAGACAGGAAAAAAAAGGGAAGACCAGGGATTTCCACTTCTCATCATTTCAGCAGAAGAGGGTGCTGTGCAACACTTATTAAAATGGGCACTTCATCAGCTGAAGCAGCTAAGCTGAGGACTGCCTCTCCAGGTATCAAACCTCCTCAGAAGTCAGCCAGCCATGGTACGAAAAAGTTTGTATTCCTTATTTTCTAGTTTTGATGGAATGCTCGGGGAAGGAAAAAGGAATAACCAACAGTTTTCCAGCACTGACTCAGCTGCTCTGAGCTGCAGTCCTTGAAGAGAAATTTTTTGTTTATTTTATTATACAGGACTGTGGAGAAAATCTACACGTCACTGTTCTGAAATGTTTGCATGTTTAAAATCAAGATCCACTTTTTATTTAGTATGGACTTGACTGTCTTTGTAGGTGTGTGTTTACAGAATAGTCCAGTGCTTCCCTAGCTGATAGGCAGCCAGTGAGCCTGCAGCTTCCCTGCCCTTACTACTGCTGCTGCATGACCCCAGTTGTAGGTGCAGTGGTGGTAACACAGATTGCCCAAAGAACAGCACGGCGGCTATGCCAGCATAAGTGATCACAGAATACCTGAAATGCTGTGGGTATATTTCATGCACACTCATGGGCCACAGTTACATGAGCTAGGTACCCCTGAGATGAGAGGTGGGGAGGTAGATAAGGACTTTATTCTTTGGTTTTCTTTCAATTTTACCACCTCATCTCTCAGTTTTCCAGCCTGACCACTGTTTAAGGCTGGCATGAAGCAGACAGTTGCTTCAACAAGTGCTGCTCTGGCTATTGTGGCAGCACAACGTGGCAGCAGACAAGTGAGTCTGCTTACTGCTGCTATCTACTGGCTGGAACCAAACCGAGCATCTGTGTCGTGGGCTGTCTACTGCTAATGGCAGTGAAAATATCTAATTCTACAAAATCATCACTGCAAAGACTCCTCAGAAGGCAGAAAGTTCTCACTTCAAAATCTTCCAGGATTCAGCTTAACTTTCAGATACTCTCTGATAGCCCCCTGCGTGCACACACAAATATTAGATCGAACTACTTCTTGTGCTTTCTTGGGTAGTCGAGACTCCTCCATTTGCCAAGTCACCAACTTGGAATTTGTCAGCCATTTTCAGGCCTGCTCTGTAAAAATAAGGCTTGTATGTATGAGTTTGCTCAGAAAAAAAACAGAACATTTTTGGCTTTTTTGTGCTTCTACCACTAGAGAGCAGGAGAACGGTTCTCCCAGCTGACTCTTGCAGCTCCAGCAGAGAGAGCTGCTGTGAATTGCTGAGGAGCTCCTTATATAATCGAGTTTCTGAGGCTGACACTCACTAGAAAACTTTTCCATCCATTCCTGTGAACCTCTGCAGATGCCATTGCCAGACAGTGAAACCAGGCTAAGTATGAACCAGAAGAGAACAGTCTGCATCCAGAACAATGTGAAGTCCTAACAGCACTACAGACATAGAGACTATCATCACTTGTATATCACTGATAGGCTAAGTGGAGTGCTTTTTTATTTCTCTTAGGCTAGACTCCATTGGAGGAGGAGAATACTAAGTGCTGAACTATGCCACAATATATCTAGAATTAGAATTACAAGGGAAACTACAGTCATGTGTTTTGTAGACCGTGATAATTACCCTCTATATAGTTTTGCATAATTAGGAGAAAGATCTCACTGAGCCATGAAATTCGATTCTAGGTTTTTCAGTTTTTCCTCACGTTCCAGAAAACAATGGGATAAAACTATAGCTGTGCTTTCATACAGCCGTGGTTTCTACCAGCAGGCGGATGCTGAGAAGGGCGAAGCCTTATTCCCCCTCCAGCTCTTCTCTTCCTTCTCTTTTCCTTGCGCGCATTGGACCTTCACAAACATTTTTATTCACCAATCCAGGAGAAGTGTTTGGTTTTTTGTTTTGCTTTGCTTCTTTAGCTGTCTGGCAGTTGTCTGGAGTACAAGTCTTATGAGGAATGGCTGAGGGAACTGGGATTGTTTAGTCTGAAGAAGAGAAGGCTCGGGGGAGAGCTCTCTACAACTACAAATCAGTGTTATTATTACTGTATTAGTATACAGTATTAGCATTACTGATACCTACCAGTATCAGTTTATTGAAGCACCTGATGAGAACCAGAGGCGGTAAAAGCAGCAGTGTAGGAGAGAGCTGAGGAACTCAAACTGCCCTCTTTCAGTGGCAGTAACCTTTTGATCAGCTTCACTCAGATGCACAAAATAGCAGGCTAAGGCATGACAGCTGGAAGAGACGCCTTGTCAGGGAAGCTGCTGAGGTGTTTTCAGAAGGAAGTGCTGGAAGCCCTGTACTGGGCTCTGACCGAGCAGGATTGGATAGGACCCTACAGCACTTTCCTGACTCTGATTTCAGCAGCACACGTTACTCCATGTAAGAAAGGGAAAGAGCTTAAGGCCTGAAGTAGATCTACCAGGATGTGCTCTCCATCCAGAGGATTTCAGTCTCCATTTTTTATAGACCAAGTTAGGTTTCCTCAAAATAAGCTACTGAATACAAATTTCCTCTTGACTTAGAACCACATATTTGCTTGTAGCTGATCAGACCATGAAGCACACGTGTCCCCCTGGCAGACATGCAATCTAGGCAAATTCTGCTGTCCCAAGAGCTCTACAGAAGAACTTCTGTTTTCTCCAGCAAAACCGAACCCACTTTTCCATTAACTTCAGTAACTTGCTGCATCAGTCACAGAACAGAGCAACTGTGATACTTCTATCAGGACCAGCCACCATCAATAACAGACAGGAGGAACACCTCAGAAGACAGAAACATTTCCAGACTGTATTTCCCACTCCACACAGTGTGTTAACTCTTCAAGTTCAGGGTGTATGTATTGGATACAATTGTGTTGCCTGCCAGCCAGCATTACCTGCACAACCTGATGGAAAAAGATGCTGAAATCAGTGCATTACTTGGGCCTTGAGATTATAGTTGGTTCTGGCTGGACAGTTCTCTCTGTCACAGACATGCCACTGGCCAACGACTGGCACTGATCTTCTCAAGTACCATTTCTGCCATTTTTCAATCCAAGAAGTATTGGGCTCGTTCTTCTGCTACATAGTTTAAAGCAAATGTTTTGTCAGGTGGGACAAAGGCAGGCAGATCCCAAGGAGAGTTTCTCGGCTACTTTAAAGCAGATTCAAATTCCTCTCTGCTTTGTTCCTTCACAAAAGTAGCTTTCTACATTGAAGTCATTTTCCCACCAGGCTGTATCAGTAGATTGTGCTGAAACCCAAGACACCGATTTTCTCACCTGCGATAACTAGCTAAGGTTCCACTTTACATATTAACTGACCTGTTTAGGAAACAGGCCAAGTCCAAGGAAGTGTGCTGCATAAATCAAAGGTGGCAGGCAGGGGAACAGGGGCTTGATTCCTCCTGAGAGTAAAGAATGTGCATTTGCTTGTACACTTACGTTTCAAGCCTCCTTAAGTGGACTGAGGCAATCAAAGGACAAATTATCATTACAGCAATGTACTCCAGACAAAAGTCCAGTTAAAAGTCATTACTGTGAAGCCACAGCTGCCAGGGTTTAGAATGGACAAACTCTCTTATCTGGACTTAGTTTATTTCACCAATTTGTTTTAGACTCTTATTGAAGTTACTTGAATGAAGTTCAATTGCAGAAGTTGAAGCTAAAAGAGAACAGACAAAACTATAGAAGAATAGAGAATAGATGAAAAGCTGGCATAGCTTCAGCAAAGGAAGATGTAGAGTAGGAATCTGTCCTTACACGTCATGACTTGCCCATGTCTTAATAAAGTGTTAGGCAAGTACTAATGAACTTTAAAGAGGGCATTTTTAATTATGACAAAAAGTTAGGCCTTTTGCTTTCAACTACCTTAGCAGAAAACTGTTTCAGAACATACCTGGATTGATGCTTAGAAAGCTCTTTTCCTACTTTTCAGCCTGAATTTTACACGTGGCCAGCTTATGCCCATCTATTCTTGCACTAGTGCATCTCAGCTCCTACATGATTCACACTATTTGTATTTGTTTTGCTGCCAATCTTGTCCTCATCAGAGTCTGAGGAACTCATACCCATTGTAGCTCAAATACCTCAGTGAGGGGGCCGTCACCGTACTGTATTTCTGCAGTGTACTCTGGTGTAGTGGGCATCATCATGGTGATTTACAGGAGAATCCTAGCTAAAATCAGGCCTCACTGTGTCAGGGACTGCATAAAACATACCTCGACAGGCAGCTTTTGTTCCAGAGGGCTCGTGTTCTAGGTAATGGGTTAGAGAGCACACAGAAGGTCGGGGCCAGATGGTGATTTAATCACGCTCACCTAGTCATTCCATGAAGGCAGGCGTAGGGCCATGGTCCCCCAAGTACCGACTCAGTTCAATATACCAGTGCTGTTTCTCTGCTATGACACTGCTACCTCAACTCATTTTCCATTTGCACTGTTGCACCTTGTCACCATTTGTGTAACAGATAACATTTACAACAGCCTCTGCTGAAAGAGACCAGTTCACACAGCGGAATCCAGAATGTGTGTAACTGCTTTTGCAAACAAGCTTTGCCACTGCCCCAGAAGGCTGCAAACAACCAGCCTGGTGTGCCCAAGAGCTTCCCAAAGTTTTACGTGCTATGCATAACCCTGAGCAGAGCTTGAGGCCTTAGGACAAACAGTATCAGTAAAAAGAGAAAAGAAAGCAATGTTGAGGGAATGCTGCAGCAGTGCTGTGCTATGAAACAAGGAAACAGCAAAATGTCTTCTATCCCACTGCGGTGAAATTGCATGCATAACACTGTGTTCTGTGATGAGCTCTCTTATCATCATAAGGATATTGACAGATTTTACAAGGAGTTCGGAGAAAAGCAATACAAGTGATCAGGGAGCCAAAGGGACTGACTTGTGAAGACAGATTAAATTTGCAAAATGCAATATGTATAGGTTGGCTCAGCAATGACTGGGGGCCCACGATAACCAGCAGCAATAGCTGCTGGAGGGAGCAGGGGAGGAGGGAGAGGAATTTAGTTTGTTCTGAAAAGCTATAATGGGAAGAAAGGGAAAGGAAATGAAGGAGGAAAGGCAGCACTGAATAAAGCCCAAGGAGAGCTTTCTGACACAGTGAGATGTTGCTGCTACATGAACAATGCAAACAATGAGAGAAAGAAGTTTTACACTTGTGGAAGCGGTCTTCAGCACAAATGGCTGAACAGCTTTGATATACAGAACTGGAATATGGAAAGGGAAAACACGGTTGCCGTGGAAAACACTCTCAACTTAACGTACGAGTACACTGCATCTATTGCAAGGTGCTGGACAACCCTTTGGAGTGCATAAATAAACTGTCCAGAAAAAAAAACGAAGCACCAGCCTCTCTGATCTTGGGTTGTGTGACTCAAATGTATTAGCACAAGTAGGAGGTATGACAGCATCTGCTATCTCATAGAGACTCACGAGGACAGTGATGATGAAGCACTGGTATGAAAAGGCACCTGAATTAATCCCACTCTTGGTAGTTCCCATGTGCCAGTCCTTGAATGCAGCAGAGGAGGCAACATCTATAGAGGTGCAGCCTTCAACCTCACCCCTCAGTTTTCTTTTACTTGCATACTACCTCTGGTCCAACACTTGCTAATTCCCAGAGACCCCACAGCAGTCTCAAAATCAGGCAGCACGTGTGTGTACGTGTGCGAAGAACAGCTACCCCTGTAGTTCCTGCACGCAGTCTTTACAACTCTGCTATATAATCAGATAATGTTGCTCTAACTCAGGGAGGAATTTTGTTTTGCATCTGTAAAATAGGAAGAATTACATCCTCTAACTTCCTCAGAACATTACGAACCCGATAAACTATCTGTAAAAAAACTCAAGAGATCTTAGGATGAAAGTGCAAGCAGCTCATGTTTGCAGAACTCAGAAAGCTCTCCACACGTTAAAGTTCCGCAAGGCATTATGTTATGGACAACACAGTAAGAATTCTCACCTTTCTACACATTATTCCATTGTCACTATTATCTCCCAAACCAAGAGCAAACAATCCAGTTGTTCTAAAACCCAGCTACTTGCTTATTCCTGAGCAGTAGCTGTGTGTCTCCGCTCATAACGTATGAGAGGCGCACAGACCCATCGAGAGCTACAACGGCTGAAGTGTCAGGGACAACTGTTTTTCCCAAAATCTCATTAGACAGTTCTTTTCAGCAGACGCTGATTTGCGAGGCTGCTGCTCTGGCCCCGAGGAGATCAGCTTGGGATATCTATAGAAATCGCAAGGTATTGAGTGCACACCTTAGAGAAAAAGCAACACAGATAAAATCAGGATATCAGTTTCAGGTAGAACGTTGGGATTGTGCTTCAAAGAAATAAAATGCCTTCAAATGACCAAGCTTATCTCTTGGCCTTGTGTTTTCGCTGTGCCTTGAAGATGTCTGTGCTCAAAGCTTTTCCCTTTCTTTGGACAATAGAGGCTTGCAAAGGAGCCTTTTCAGTGTGTCAGGTCAATAGTCCAGAGACTGAGAAGGATTTATGCTATAGATAGTAACAACATCAAAGAGGCCATTACATCTTCAGCACCAGTAATCCCCATTTTAAAAACTCCATTATGTGACTGGTTCTTCATTTGCTTGTCACGTAATCCTTGTTGTTGTGGTAACTCAGAAGCAAATGCTGTGAGGTTAATAGAGAGAGTGACAGAACTGCCTGTCCCTGGATTCAGTCGGGAGGGTTATGGGGCAAGCCAGAAAGGGATCACTGACTAGTAAGGACTTTGAAGACGTTAACTGAACAGCAGGAATAAAGTCTATGAAGATGCTGTCGCAATCGTGAAACACTAACCAGAGCTCTCTTGGGACTGACTACTTTCTGATTTTCATGAATCATTTAAGATAAAATCCCCATCACAGTCATTTTGTAGAAAGCCTTTCAATGTAGGTCACATACAGTGAAGAGATCTGTTCTGTGGGTCAGAGATCGCTGGATTTTATAGACAACAATGCCTGCTCCTGGCACGATGGAATATCATTTCCTCTGTTAACCAGAACACCAATTACTCGTTACTATTTATAACCTCTTCTCTGAAATTACATGTCTTGGTAAAACAAAAAGATACTGCAGCTCTGCTCTTGGGCCATCAGTTGTAGTCTAGGTCAGACTGATACAAGACCGTGTTGGTACATCTAGGGGGATGCAAGCTGGAACTTAAGCAGCCGCTTTCCATTCACTCAGCAAACTGAAGGTAGGAGCAGGGCACACTTCTCATCAAAAAGGAAAAGAAAGATTGATAGGCTCATAAGCTGATCATGGCACCGCAGAGGAAGAAATCCTTGCTCTCAAAGACTCGTCTCAGCAGCCAAAAAAAAAAAAAAAAAGTCAAAAATAAGAGGTTGCAACTGTGGGTGATCATTCCTGGGAAGACTGTGTCAGGTTTAAGAAAGCCAGCGCTCCTGATTGCATCTATATCCCAAATCCCACTTCTACAGATCACAGCCCTTTGCAGCTTGCTAAAAAAGAGGTTTCAGCAAGAGTAGTGCAAAATTTGCACAAAGTTCTCTCACTAAGAATGGGCCAAAGTGGGGAATGCAAAGATGACCAGCTGCGGCATGAAACATTATCAGACTGTCTTTTATTCTCAAGACTCTGATGTAAAACATTTTAAAATAGCCCTTGTAGATACAATGCCTCAGGCAGGCCCAAGGTACAGGACTCACAGCTAAACAGCACCTCGCTGCAGTGCCTCCAAATGGGAAGACATAGCTTCTCCCTTAATGAGCGACTTTGCAGTGCTTCTGCACAGAAGCAAAAAGACTCGTTGCTCACTTGTAGCATCTGACTGAAATATGGCATCTCTCCACTGGGGTCTAGCCTAATATTTTAGTCTTGAATTGGAACAAAGTATCCTGTGGTGCAGAAGCTCTGATGCAATGTCGAAAGGGACAGTTCAGCTGCAGCCCACTGAACAGCTTGTAGGGCATGAAGATGCTAGAGTGGCTAGGAAAGAGGTCAGCTGTTTGGATGCCTCAAAAATAATTAGGAATTAAAAAAGAAGACACAGTCCCACCTCAAGCTGCTGCATGTAATGAAAGACAGTTGGCACACATCACAGGCTAAGAAGATGCAATTGCTGAATTTTCATGACTAAAGTTGGGGGTGGGGGAAGGATCATCCTTCACTGTCACCGTGACAATGATGTGACATCTCTTTCTGTCTGCAGTGTTTCGGACATCAAACAGTCTGAAGAAGAGTAATTTACTGTGTGTTCTTCAGGTATTCTATCTTGTGAATTTGCAGGAAACAACAAGTAAAGAAATAGGTTGATAAGCCTGAATTTCAAATTGGCTTGTGATGGTGCTTTGGAAAACAACAGAATTGCTTTACCATAAATTGCTTGCAATGGTCAGGCAGAGACTGGCTTTAGTAGTTTCATTTCACTCTAATCAAGGGAACAATTCTGCATTCACAGTGCAGCCAGCACTGCACTCCACAAGGAGACAGGAAAGCAAGCATCCACCCTTCAAAGACAGACCATTACTTTATCTTTCAGCTCATGGGATCAGGGTCCTCAGTGCACCAACAGGCTTTAATCGCCCCATCAGCTACTGCTCTGTGCTCCAGGAGCTCCATTTAAGCTTAGGCCTGGGCACCCTGTTGTGAATATATCTGTTTCCAGCCTTCTTCCTGAGCTGTTATTTGGCTTTCCTGGACTGACCTTAGACATGGCTTGTTCTTTGCCTGAGGATGGCTGTGCTGCTGATGGAACGAGTTACCCACCAACTTGCCTAGCTCAGGTACCATGCCCTGCCAGAGAGGGTGCTGCCTGTGCTGTGGTCTCCCTCTGCTGCTGGCTTCTCTCTCCTTGTGGGACAGCCCTGCCCTGAAACCTGGTCACTAGCTTCTCAGTGATGGCAAGGTGCATATGGATAAGAAGGGATGGGGATGTATCTGGAGGTATTAATGAAACAATATTTCCACTGTTAGGTTTCATTCCTAGTTCTTTCCTTTTCCATATACTTCTGTTGTGCAGCTGTAATTCACTGTCAATGACAAAACAAAAATATGGTCTCAGGATTAAGCAGATTGTGGAATGTGATAAACGATGAACTTGGGATCAAGTTAGAAAGACAACAGGGCAACTAGAAAATGGCACTGGTAACCAAAGCCTCAAGAACAAATCTAGCTCACATAAGCAGTGAGCCAGAATCAATGCCTTATCTTCATTACTGGAGAGAGAACGGTAAATGATTTCAGATCTGTTCCTGGACAAAAACTGGCTCGCATATTAAGAACTGGATGAATCACAGCAAGCTTCTCCCTTTTTTAGCGACGCACATGCAAGGATAGGACAAATTTGTTTTGCCTGAATTGTGATGTGTGAAAGCCTGGAGTTCTCCATGGCTGTTAGATTTCACTATTATTAAAGTCATACATGTGCAGTAGAAGTATTGTAGCACAAGTTTTAGGGAGGTGAGTAACCCGAAGGACATTTGTGCCTTACTTTCCCACATTAAGCTTTTCACAGCATAGGCACCAACTACTTTCAAGGAGACGTATCCCTGTCTAAAGGCATTCAAAGATGAGTGTGTGCACTGAAGTATGCTTCCACTCCATAGATTGCTTTGGCTTCGTGTTATATTGATTTTGAAGTAATGCAACTACAAAACCTCAGTACAAAAGAGTGAAGAACATACTGCTAACGCGAGGCACCCATAGCAATCTACAGTCATGTGTTAAGCACACAAACTGCAATGATGCTCACTTAAACAGCAGTCTTCCTCCCAGAAAACGTAATTTTTCTTGCCCTTCAAGGAAGAATATTATTCTCCCAGTCTTGCAAACAGTGTCATACACAGTTTCATGACTTCCCCAAGGCTACACTATCCTGGCTTCCAGTTTAAACACCAGTTATGAAGCAAAGCACATTAAGTGTAACTATCACACTGGGGTATATCTGCCTTAAAGACAGAACAGATCTAACTCCATAGGGTTTTTCTGGCACACACACTTATGCGCCATTTGCTTTCCTTGCTCTAAAGTTTACCTAGATAAAAGGAAGGTCAGGATTCATGCGCTGAACCCCAGTGACTTCCAGCTTCAAGAGCTGTCTGACGGACAATGTAAACTAGATCAAACGTCATGCTGTTCAAGCTCCCCCACAGCCCGTCCCTGTAACATGGTGCCTTAAAATTAGCCAACAGCCTTAGCAGGCTTGTGTGGTGCAGGGCTTGGGCAGATAGGCAGTTCTGGCCCTTGAAGTACATAAATTCTTCTCCACAGTGAGAAAGAACTAGCATCTTTTCCAGCAGAGTTAAAAAAAAAAGAAGGCACTATGCGCATCTATGCTTTTCAACAGCGCTCATCTTCCTTCCTGCTGTCAGTGACAGCAGCATACAGCAGAGGGACCCAAAGTCTTCTGCAGCTGTGCTGGAGCATTGTGTTACACACAGCAGGAAGGTGGTGAGGACAGCCGCTCACAGCAGTGCAGGAACAGGGACAGAGGGTGACGAGGAAAAAGTCTTTTGAGCTCAGTCACCCAACACACCAATTAAACAGGAGCAGACACGCATACATTTCTAAAGGCTTTTTTCCTGCTATTGTTACAGGTCTTTGAAAGGTAGATGGATAGATCAGGCCAGTGAATAAGTGGGACAGCGGTAATGCTCCTAAAATAGCATTCCCTACCACTAACAGATCCCTTTTCTCCGTATCTGAAGGGTAAAATGTCAGTTTCCTTTGCCTTTGTTGTTTTTGTTGTTACTACATATAGCTCTGGAAATAGATTTTTTTTAATGGTAAACAGCTCTGGGGAGAAAAGTTGTAATTGATGATGATTATTAGCCTTGGACAAAGAGGCATCCCACTGATAATCACGCTGTGATAAAAAACATTCTCTACATTATATATTTTCCACTCATTTCTCACCACTGAAGTGAAGCATTCTGGGGTTCTTTGGGGTTTGTTTGAGGTTTATATTAGCCTTGAAGTATGTGCAATAACACTATCCATCTTTGACAAGATTTGTACACCCAACTAGACTGACTATGCAATCCATTTCCTTTTGTGCTCATTTACTATTAAGTATTCGTTTCTCTAACTTGGTCTTTCAGTTGAAGCTGAACTTCAGAGTGGTGGTCCAGTGCTTCACCTCAGGTCAAGACCAAGATGCGGCTATGGAAGCAGTGTTCCTAAAGGAGTCCAAAGTCTGATGTTCATTAGACAGCAATGTATGGATTGCCCTGCTGTTCTACTTATTTGTGACAAAATAAGTCCACCTAGCTGATACCATCACAGCAAGCAACATCAAGCTGCGGAACAACACATCTCACCCTAACTGCACTCTTAGAATACAGATAAAACAGTAACTTAGCAGATACTTACATCCTCTTTCCCTTACCACATTAAGACAGAACCTGTGGTATAAGAGCAGTGATGCCAAATAACATGGACTATAAATGTGCTGGAAGTCGGTACAAAATGGTTTTGAGCTGTAACTGCCAATGGCACTTCAAAGTTTTTAACCATCCTACGTCACTGCTCCAAAACAAAGCAAGTTAATATGAAGGAGTATTTTTCACCGCATCAACTTACTCTCTTCACGCTCCCCTAGCACTTACTTCACAAGTACCTGGATGCCCTTACAGCCTTGCTCATGTTCAGACAGACTTCTGCACAAAAGTGGATCTGCAGCTCCAGTATCTTTTCAGAAATAATTCCTACTCCAGCATTATATTACTACTGCAAGTGTTCTAAACCAGGCCTTGAAAAACAAAAGGCCTGCTTTAAAATGATGACTGTAATCATCCATTTGGTTGTTTTCTACATCTGGTAATGTTACCTTGCACAACAACCACCACCACCCAAAACAGAAAGCAAAGTGAATACGCGATGTTTGCCTCACGCTGTTTATTTGCAAGCTGCTCCATTAGAGAATACCAAGTTTTTTGAGACTCAAAGAATAAACCATTGACATCTAACTGCACTGTTGAACAAACTGTAAACTGCCCCAACTGACAAGCTCTGAAACAGAAAAAATATGTGATTTCTACCAGAGTTGTTTACATGAGAGAAAGGATTCAACAGCTCTCTTTAGATTGAAAAAGCAACGTGAATTCCTAATGCTTTGACAGAAGGTAGGACAATTATTTTTTTTTTAATCTGATTCAATAGAAGAAACTCCAGAGGAACTCCACTGGTGGGATGGGATACATTGCTGAGTATCTACCCATGAAACTGACTGCAAAGTCAAAACCCACATGCTCAGAACAAAAGTTGACTCTGTTTTGGAAGAGATTTACTGCAAATTAAGCAATCACCAGCGCTCTTCTCCTGAAGGCAGGCTAATTGCGTAGGTGAGGGCTTGCTTTCCAGATGGTCTTCACATAAAAAAACAAAAGGTTACATTCTTGTATTTCAAATAAGTTGTGCCACTAATAAATACTTATTTTTGTCACCAAAGTTGATGAAAAATATCAGACTAGCATTTTACTACACGCTTGTCTTTGCAGATGTACTCAAGTAACTCTAAAGCCAGTGTTTAAAGCCATACATTCTGAAATCATTAGATTGGTCATTACGCTTCTAAGAACATCTGAACAGGTTCTTTAGGCCTGGGGTGTTTCCTTCCACAGGGTAAAACACAAATGGCTCCAAACACTGCTAAGAGCAGGAAAAGAACCAATTCCTAATCCCACACTCACAAAAATAGCAGAAGTACTAATTAAGCTACAAAATTTGTATCTTCAGACCTCATTAGCATTAGGCACCATATTACCAATTACAATGCAAAAGACTGTAGTGTAAATAGATTAGCCAACTAAATGCAATTCCATGAAATTCTAAAATAATGCTGGAAATAACATTTAATTTCACTAGCTTACCGAACACTTAAGGACTGAAAACACTGATTTTTAAAGGTCTGCTTACAGCTCCAGTTACAATGCTTTGTGTTCTGGCTATGCCTTAAAATTGTGCAATGCTGTGAGACCAATATGTGTATTTATTCTTTGAAATGACAAGTGCAATTTACTTAGAATTTAAATTTTACTCAGGAAAAAAATCTTATTTGACCTGATAGATTGCCCAAGTAAAATGGAGTTTCTCAAATTTCTCTAACATCATGAATAACAACATTCGATTTAGTATACTTATGCATTCATAGGGTTAATACATTATTTGCTGCTGAAGAATTTGTGGCATGTAAGTTAAATCTAGCACTCATGTATATGGAATATTAGTTTGTACACGAAGTTCAAAATTCCCATAGCCTAACTCTTGGCTTTTGGATGACCAAAAATATTCTGAAATGGTTTCTTTCCCATGGCTCTCTACACTGAGTTTTTGAGATTGTATTAATAATGAGTTTTCTAATACCATCCTTCCAGTATCCAAAAGACTGCTCATACCTCCCAGTATCTTAACAGATAATCTCTTAAGGTGCTCGATATTCCTAGAAAGCTTTGGCACTGATTCAGAGAGTAAATACACTCCAAAATCTAACATACACCTAGCACATCCATAGCAAGGAATCGTACAACATTTCTTTATTCTTCACCACCTCGTCTCTATATTCTAGTTAAACATCCAGTATACAAACAAGGTGGCAGGAATAGACAGTTTTTTTTCTTAGCTGGGATTCCGTGCACTGTTAAGCACTCTTTTGTACTATGACCATTATAAGCAGTAAAATCTACACGGTCAGACAGCAATGAGAGCTCCTGCAATCATACCAACCCTGTTAACTGCTGTAATACTTTGTGCAGATGCATCTAGACCCCTTGTGGCATCAGAATAGTATAAAATAGTGTTTACAGTTATCTACTATTTCCAGAAGGATATACCGCTCTGTCCATCAAGACGTATCTGCCAGAAACTGACAGAAAAAAAAAAAGAAAAGCCTTTGTGAGTCATGGGCAAAGCTTTTCAACAGGTGCTAAAGCAGGATTTTGGAACTTCATAGAGAGGCAGCAGTTACCGCTCCACAGCTTTTAATAGCTGCAAGTCTCCACTGACTTCAGAAGCTTAACAGAGCAACAGAAAAACGACTGCTGTCTAAGGTGAGCTTACCTTAGTGTTGCACTCAAGCACTTTTAATGCACATTTAAATCTTACTGAATTCAATGGGAATACTAAGCCATTACCCTGCAACAAAGTATCTTTCAACAGTGCTGTGAGCACTACAAATAATGTCTGTCCTTACTTGTTGATGATGCACACCTTACAGCTGAAGCAAAGTCATCAGATTTGTCAAGGTCCTCAGTTTCTTTCTAGAGGATAATAGTATTATTTGCAGAACTCAAAGTGATTTTAAATACAAAGCATTCTTCAGTGAAAAAAAATGTAGACTGACAATATTAATATAAATTTTATCAAGTTGGATGCAACCCTAACATTCATGGAAGGGCTACAAAACTTCATGGCCATGATTGTACCCCATGATCAGAAAGAGTTCTCCAATCCTTTTTTTCCCCTGCCCACATACACATTTCTACACACAAACACACATGCTTACTGGTGAATGCATCACTCACCTGTATAATTTGTCAGATCTACGCTGAAGACATCTAAGTTTGGTCACAATCATTTACTCATCTCTCTTCATAATCAATGGAAAGCAACAGGCACTTCAAAGCACAATTCCTCAGTCTAAACACATTTGTATCCATAATATGGATGCTCTAATACCGTCACTTTCTCTTGAGTGCTTAAAAATGTGGAGTGCAATTATATATTGCTTTTGAGTGGGAACCAGAGTATCCAGACATAGAGGAGCATGAATCAAAATTCCAGAGTTCAGAGACTAATGGATGGCTGCGACTGAAAAACGGAGACAGGGACTGAAGAGACAGAGGGAAGCTGCAGCACAGTGTTTTGCAACTATGTAATACTACAAAAAGCAAAAGTTCACAGATGCTTCTCTAACTTTTAATGCGCATAATCTGAGCTGTTTGTATGTGACCCTGGTGTGGGTTTTTAACAGAAAATAGGAGGGTATTTGACATCTCCGTAATGGTTTTCTGTTGGAAAAAGATTTGCCCATTGAACAGGAAATTTTGTTCAATAACTTTCTTAAGTCAACACAGTCAGAATTAATCACATCCTTCGTTACACAAGGGAGAAGTTTCCGGGCTCACAGAAACATGCTGCAGCCTCGGTAAACATCTTCTCCCTGAGTTACTGATGGTTTTGACAAGCAGGGTTAAAGTGTGTACAGCAGTTACTCTCGATTTCTGGACAGCTACAGTTGTTTGGTGAGCTGAGGTATCATTGATGCATCTGACTGACGGGAACCATGCACTATACTACCTGGAAATAGGCATTCTAGTGTGAATGCAATAATATATTGCTGGCAGAAATTCCTGACCTTCCCTACCATCACAATAAGCATCATCGTTGGAGGTAGATTTGTAACTGATAAGGAACTAATAGAAAAATTTAGTAGTACCCAGGAAATGGTTATAATCTATCGAGTTCCACTGCCCTGCATCCCCCTGCTATAGGGAGCACAACTACAATTTGTTTAAGCGTTACTTCTCTTCATGAACACAAAACAGGGCAGTATCATCTCCATTTTCTGCAGAGAGGACAGGATAGAGCACTGGCTGAGAAGTTTCTATAATCTTCTTGGTACAGAGAATGTTTGGCAACAAACAGGAGACTGATCCCTCAGTTTCCACTGTAACTGCATTCTAAGATCCTCATTCATTCCTTGTTAGTTGTTTCATGGCTGCATTAGGAACATCTGGCCATGGACATCTAAACAGGAAAGCCAGACTGTCACTCTGCTCTGCCTAGCAACTATCAACAAGCAGATTTTTAATCATCTTCACTCTTGTCCTCATATCCACAATGCCAGAGAAATTATTACCCTGTAATTTCCCTCCACTTTGTAGAAACAGTTCTGTACTTCAGTAGGCATAAGGTGCCTTAAGCTATTTTCAAGATATGATTGCACATCTGGGGCACATATATTTGTTCAGCAGAAGTCTGAGACAGAACAGACAAATATTCTATTGACTTACCTTGATATTGCTCCATATATATGTAGTGAAGAATAGAACTACTACAGGCAGTTCAAATTGCTGGCTAATATACTGGTTTGCCAGCCTTCTGAATGCTAAATAAGTGGAAATCATTTTAAACTCAAGGAATGCATGTCTTTAGATGTAGGATATGGAATACTGAGATTTTGACAGCATTTCAGACCAAGGAAGGATTGATACAAATTGACTGAATAGAGTCAAAGTACTCCCTTGTTCACAGTTTAAAAAAACTAGCACCCAGACTGCACCCATTGGTACAAGTGATACACAAACCCAGCAAATTTAGGTGATGCTGCTTTCTGGGGATCACACAGATTTTCCATTCAGCAAAATTTCACCACGTAGCTTCTTCCAGAACAAGAATTCTGGGCAGAAATTAGACCTCCCTACTCTTAAAATACAACAGGAATGAAAAGGAATGTCTCATTTGAGGCATTGCCATGTCTCACAGCTGGCACGGGGAAAAAGAGATCAGAAATAACAGCTCTGAGTCCAACATTTGATGCTGATAACAGAGCGATCAAATGCACACGCATACACAAATACACCCAGAAACACACACAAACTTACTTCCTGAGGATCCACTTATATGCAAAATCCTTGCCAATTCCTTTTGTGAATGACACAAATATTGGCAAAGTAATACATCGGTTGTTCCAAAAGTAATGCGTCCTATACATTTCTGTGGAAACTACAATAGATACAAAGAGCACAATAACATTGTCTGATAGAGCACATTCTCAGCTCTTTTTAAACATAGTCACCACCATTAGCTGTGCATTTTTGCCAGTGGTGAACAAGAGCCTGAATGCTGCATTCATAAAAATCTGCACCAGTGGAGGTGTCCCATGGTTGCTTCTGCTGAAACACACCACTCACTGCCTCACTGTGCTCACATCCACTGCTGGCCTCCAGAAACCTTCAGTAAGCATCAATGGCTGCCATTCTCTCCACGTGGAGGAATTAAATTCCACATCTTTGCTTCATACACGCTTCCATGTCAGACACTGTTTTGTCAGAGTGCCCCTCTGCTGCCATCTGTCACACAGCAACAAAATGTAACGGAATATTGGCACAAAGATTCAGCCTGTACTGCCATCCCACCAACATCTGTCTCTGACATTGTGGGCCAATGTAATAAAATAGAAGGCATTACTTTCAGATCAGCCCTCATAAACAGTGATTTCTCTGTCAGTACAACAAAGAGAGCACGCTGGTAAATGATTGAAGAAGCATGTTTTAATACAGCAATGTTCAAGGTCGTGCACACAGAAACAACTACAGAAATACCTCTAGATCAGGGGGCTGTGTCTTGACAAAGCTGAGATACTGAAAAGAGCAGCTGCCATGAGCTCTCAGAGCTTCTGTAACCATGGCCTATAAACAGCCTTGGAGCGAGAAGGAAGCGGGAAGATCTGGGAAAAAAATGCATGAAGAAAGAGTTTAATGTATTTTTAATTTTTCTTAAAAGGGGATCAAGAGATGAGGTGTTTACGAAAAGCCATTATACTAACAGCTGAAGAGCTTTGTAAGAGAGCACAAGAACACAACAATAACAAATGTCTCCAAGAAAGTGGGAGTTGAATAGGGAGGGCGCTTTAAAAGCAAAGCCATTAACTAGCAGAGATGCTGCATTTTCAAACATTTAGTAACTTTGCATCAGGATGGGACCTTGGCCTTTGCCAGTTAAGGCTTCTCACTCTGCAGTGAGGAAAAAAAGGATGAAACCGCCCCTTTGCTTTTCCCTTCAACAAATCCAAGGCAGCTGAACACTGCGTATTATCTTTGTGGGAGAAATGCTACAGGCCAACTCCTGGTCCTATCTGAAGGAGAACAAGCACATCCAGAAACAAGTCTACCGATACTTATAGAAAAAGCAACTGCCAAAGCAGTCATCTGTGCAATACGACTGGTCAAGTATGTGAGCATAGCTGATGCACCTAACAGAAGTTGCACAGTCTAATGTATATAATTCAAAATGAAGTTACATGCAAACAAGCGAACAAACTGGTGAAATCACTTTAGAATTAAATACAGTTATAATGGTTATTGGTACTACTTTTGTCAAATTCTCTTAAAAATAACAGTACAATTTTGGCTTCATATTAGGCTTTAGGTACTCAGCTTAAACAGTGCTAGGCTACATGCTCATTTGTGCCTGTGCAAGTATAGAACAGAATTTGTCTCAGGGCCTCCCAGACAGGTAACATTTGTACGCTGTGCTTTTGCTCCCTTTGAATAACTGACTGTTACAACTGATTAGCTCTGGCTATCACACGCAAGTCCCATACTAATCAAACTTGTGTGCCTCTTTTCCTGCTTGGAAAAGGCCAACTTGGCTCTCACTAAAGGTCTTGTTTCTATGTTATCAATCAGCCGCTCACACGATTCCAGAGGTATTATCGACCAGCGTGCAGTGCATTTAGCTAACAATATGTCAATTCAGATTACAACTGCTCTGAGGAAAAAGCCTAAAAATAGAGGCCTTCCTTCCAGGTGGCTCAGCAGATCGGTCCGTTTGCCATATATGATAGAGCAAGTTAGCCTTTTCAGACTATGCCCGTGGAGTAAAAATATCCCATTAAAGGATGCCAGGAGTCAGCACTACTCTTACGTTAGGTGAGAACTAAACAAGTACCTAACTGCATCCAAGCTGACTGGCTGGGAGCAAACCTGGTTTGCTTCACTGCTGTGTGCTCAGCAGCTGGGTAGAGGTAACGGGCAGGAAAGCAAACAGCTTACCAGACAAAATGTAGGGCTCCAGGGGCACACAGCTGGCAACCCCCATGCCTCCTAGTGACAATCTCAAATCCAGTGCAATGCATAACTGTACTGTATAGATTCCTATGCTCCCTTTGTCATTGTGACAGTCACCCAGCTGTATACTAAGCAACGCGACTACCACATGAAGTCTCATTTTGCCTCCAAGTCTGAATGCTATGCATAAAAAGACTGACCAAGAACAGATTCTTGGTGCAGTGAAAAGATTCCAGCTAAATGGTTCACCTGATAAGCATCCACAAAATATCTCAACACAATTGTAAAAATAAATTGTGTCCTTTCACTGTGCGAAAGGAAGAAGAAAAATGAATATTGAACAGCCATAGATCCAATCAGACACAGCTCCTGTGCGACTCCGAGCCAGATTTATAATTACTTCTTCTATTGTGTCAAGTTTCAAGCAATGCACTTCAGTGGAGAAAGTCAGCAAGAACAATTCTGAAGCTAAAATAAGTGTAATAGAATTTGTGAACTTTTATATAAGAAAAGTCATCAGCTGGAACTTCAACTCCCTGACTTATTCTCTTTAATCAGCAATGACTTCCCATGTGTCTTCTGGATCTTTAGAAAGCATTTTGAAGAGACAAAGTAGAGAAATATTTGTCTTTTATTTATTAGAATTTAACACATTTGTAGACATTTCTTTCTCAAGCATTCTCCTGTATCTTTGCAATTGCACTTCAATAATAAGTTTCACGATTCCCCTTGCACAACACTCAGATTAAGCTTTAGAAGTTATAACCTGTGATAAAGCATTCAGTTCTTTGTGTCACATCATTAAGAGAGACTCCCACCTCTCTTGCAAAAAGGAATTGCATTTCCAGTCCTCAGTTTGCAAACTAGAATGTGGAAATATTACGCACGTACTATGTGCATCTAAGCCTACTGTCTTTCTAGAACAAAAGAGGCGATGAATTGGCTCAAGAACTAAGGCTGATGCTGAAGATTGTCCATCCATGTCTACAAAATGCAGGCAGGACAGCCTTTATAGAACAAGAGGTAGCTGCTTGCTGGTGCTAATTCCATATGTCCTTACTGCAAATCTGAAGAGAGTAATTTCATCTTGTTATTTCATGACTAAGGTGTTCTATAGGGCTCACAGATAAGCAAACATTGTGCTCAGGCACTAAAAATTGCCTAGTTCATTGCCAGTAGGGTACCCTTAACCCCCTTCCACCAATTCTGGATTATCAGTTTTTTTCAGAGATATTGTAGGAAGAAAATATTAATAATTTACATATTCACAATCAGATGACAGAACTTTTAAAGACTGATCAAAGCGTGTCATGAAAATACTGCTTTATATGTGCCTTAATGGGAGAAAATTCCTGACGGTTTAAGCCTGTGAGGTTGCATTTGAGGCTGATCAGGTAACATTATAAATTTAAGGGGCTATTGTTCTTTTATTTCCAATTACAGCAATAGGAAATTACATTTATATATAAGGAAAGACACCTTGTGTTCTGAATCAGACTGAAGTTGCTTGTCATATGCACTGCTGACCCAGTATGTCTACAGCTCATGGGTAGAGACTACAGGGGATGGTTACCTACAACGCTGCTGGGGCACAACGTACAACTATCAGATTAGCTAGTGCCTACGGTGTGACAAACAGTAAACATCAGTCAGAACTGCAGAAGAATCTCTTCTAATCTGTACAAAACCACAACCTGTGGGATGCTTGCTTCTGCCATCCTACTGCCTGCACACTTAGCGCTGCAAGTGGTGTGTCCCCATGCCCAGAACCAGCTGAATAAGGAGTTGACACTCTGGTTCTGAAGGCCACTCTTACAAACATTCTACCACTGAGGCAAAACAAAAGTCTGAGCTTAAAGTATATGAAAGTGGGTTTTTCTAATCGTTGTCTCCTGATACATTTCACAGAGCTAAGGATTTAACTTGCCGGTTTTGTCCGTTTCCATTCTGCCAGTGGGAAATAATCTGGGAATCCTTCATGGTAATAACAACTCTGGGAAGAAGCTGTATGAGATGAGCCGAGCTGAATTCAGAGCTAAGTATCTGAAATCAAGTAGCACTCCATGGCGTCTATTAAATACTGATGAGTGGTGCAGGGGCTTAAGTGATTTGGCAAATCTAGAAAAAGTTGTTTAGCAATTAAGTAACTGACATAAGTTGTTTTAGGACATGTGCACTCCCTTCTTGAAAGCTTATTGTTAAAACAGGTAAGAGGCAGAGGCTGAACCTATGTACACCGGTGGAATGAATAACGCGTGTACAAAACTCACATCATCTAGTTTGCCAGCTGCTGTGTATGATATGCTGAGAGCTTTTCAGAGGTGTCCCTTCTTAAAGGATGAATAAAATATTTTTTCAGAATTGTAATACTGAGAAATACGAGTGCTTGGATGTTGTGCCTGAAATGATTTTCTAAGTATTATGTATGCCTAATACTTCATCTATTTCTGTTTGGTTTCTATTTTTTAAAGAAGCAACCAGAAAAGCATGATTCTGAACTAAGAAATGAATCACAGTAGAAAAAGAGACAGAGGTGCAGAACAAAATTTATTTCACTAGAGTCCTGTCCCCTAAAGAGACACCTAGTTATGCTCATGGCGCAGTTGTTCATAGGGCTCCCTGACTCACGTTTCCTCCGCAGAAAGAGGCAGATTGCACGACTGCATTCAGTGCACAGGCTGCATTCGTTCAGCTCTGTTTTTACTGCCACATTTTAAATCTACTTGCCCCACTCAAAGCTGCAGGAACTTCCAAGATCTCCTTGTCCAAGCCTCCTGGCCTTTGCCAAGCTTGCCCTCCATAACACCTGCGCAGAGCAGCACTGCTCAGCATCCACCATCTCACTGGATACCTTGAGGGAACAGTCGGCACTGCTGGGAGCCTCTTGCTCAAGTATCACCACTTCTTTTCAACTACTTTTATTTTTTATTCCTTAGCTTTCACCACACACATTCTCTTCACTTGATGTCCCATGGATTTTGCTTTTGTACTGCTCCCTGATATGTTTGTTGTACCTCTCTCCCCGATTTTTGGAGAGGAGGGTGAAAGAAGATGTTACTTTCATTCAGGAGGGGCTGCTGCCTTTTTTTAAGGGAGGAAATCATGAGAGGAGTCTTTAATAGTGGATCTCTCAGGAAAATTGTAACAGGAAAGTCCAGTATAAATATTTCCCTGCTGTACTCCTAAAGCTTCTAGCAAGCTATGGCTCAAGGTCTTCCTGGTTGTAAGAGATCTCTTGATCTCTAACAGCCTATTGCCATTTTATTCCCCTCTTGAATTTGTCTGATTACCTTTCACACTCATGTAAGCTTTTGGCATCCACAACATCCAATTGCAAGGAGGCCTGAACATTAATTGTGCTGCTGTACAGTCACGTATGCATTTTGTAGTTTTATAAATTTTTCTTAAACAGAATAAAACCTTTTAACATCTGAAATTTATATTTCTTTGCTTTACAAAAAAACCTGTCTGATTAATGCAGGCAATTCTTTGCTGTTTTTCAAAATCTTAAGAAACAACAGTCTTACAGAGCTTACACCTGCCAGAGAAGAAAAGCTACAGACTGCATCACTTTGCTATGTTGCTTTGGATGTAAGTGAAAATCATAGGCAACTTTAAAGGATTGCTTCTTATAAATATGGAGATTGCTTAGCTTGACTTGCAAGCATGAGTCTGCACCTCCCCTGAAAAGCAAAGCATTTTTCTGCTGTGCACAGTACAACAAGGCCTTTAACATTGCCAAATATTCTGAAATTCCTGTTATTTTAAGTACTGAGCCTCTTTGATATGACTGCTTTTACTGCACTAGAGAGATGTCTACACATGGAAACGACAGCACACATGGGCAGGTACACCTTGCCCTTCTGGATGGACTTGTACCTTCCATATGTACTGAGGGTAGTTTAATTCTATACAGATGAACTGGATCCTCACGGCCAGAACATGTGATATGTTTTGAACATGATTCAGTGCAGTAGTACTCATGGTACCTTCCTTCCCACAGGTTTGCCTGACCACCCAGGGAGCACGAAGAAACCCACAATGAAGCATGTGTGGAAATCATATCAAAATAATATTTTTCAGAGAAAATGTCAGAGCAGTAGAAAATGTAAACCATTTGTAGGTTCTCTACAGCAACGGCTTTCAGTCACAGACTCACTCTATGGTACACAGAAAGGCCTCTGATGCACTGGAAGTTTTAGCACATCTAAAACCATTCCATTCCAGTTCCCTTCCAGTCCTTTATCCCTTGACTTAAAAATATTCTGTCAGCATCTTAAAAAAAATAGAGGAAAAACAGCTATTTGACATTAGTACTGCTGTAATTAAGTCATTTTTACACTTGCTTTATAATGAATGCGGTGGAGTTGTCAAAATATTTGACTTTGCAAAGGAACTGGTTAGTTTTTGGTTTGCTTGTTTTAAGCACCTCTATGCAGCACGTGAGGAGAAAAAGAAGCTTGTGAATGATCTTTAACCTTCCACTCTAATCCTAAGACTCAGCTTCGGCCAGCTAGCAGAAATGTCTATAATACATTTTTCTTGATTTATGTGATAGTTTATATCAAATGACACCTAGTTTTTCATTGACATCAGGCTGTTATTAAATGTTAGCAAACACCCTGTCTCTAGAATGCTAAGACAGGAAAACAAAATATCCTCCATCCCAGATGGCATTCCATCTTTCATACTTGATTTTTTTTTTTTGCTGAGAATAACAACTAAGATTGTGTTTATTTGTGTTGCTGTCTATTCAGGTCTTGTGTAACATCAACAAATAAGAGAGAGGCTCTCATTCTTACCTTCTGTCAAAGGACATCAAGAAGAACTCAGCTGAAGCTGGCAAAACTGTACAGCTGTGATTTTGCTAGGTCAGAATCATAGCGAGGTTCTGCAAAGAATGACAACAGATATCTCTCAGTTTTCATACGTCAACTAAATTAGACTCAAATGAGCAACTGCCTACTGTATTAAAATTAACTAAAATATAACTCTGTGTGTGGAGAACACATTCTATATTTATGAAATGCTGACACAGTGCTTGGCACCGTAAAACATGGCGGAGAGAGAAGGGAGACAAGAGGTACCAAGGAAGGCACAGTGATTAAAGTGGGTTGTTAAAATAGTATAGCTTGACAAAACATCCAGCACCTAATTACACGTTTTTTGGTGGCTGTCCCCCATTGATATCAGGTACAATGGAGGAAAGCTGTGTTTGGCCACCTGTATCACGTGGGCACATTAGAGGCTGATATTCACACTGCTCAGAGGCCTCTCAGGTTGATGTGGGGCTAGCTATGTCACAGGGGATTTCCACGCTAGCCCTAATAAGGCATTGGAGATTGGTTGCCCATTAGTATCAAAGAACACTTACAGCATTTCCACTTGTTGGGTGGAATCTCCAGAAGAATCTATTAGGAATGTTCATGATGTCCTGATCAAATTTATACATGAAAAGTTCTTGGACTATCAACTGACAGAAGACTTAAAAGGCAAAAAAAAAAAAAAAAGACTACGAGGTCAAATTCCTTACAGAGATTACTGAGTGGTTTTCAGCAGAAGACCCAAGTCCCCAAAGTTGTATTGACTCACTAATTTTGCCTACATTTAGCAAGCCACAAGCCGAAGTACAAAATCCATTTCTGCAGGGGGCTTCCAACGGATCTCCAGTGATAAAAAAGAACCAGAATAAGTAAATTTGGTTGCAGAGCATAACCAACTTTTACTAATGCCAGGAACCCAGACTTCTGGTTGTTATCTCCCAGGTAAATACTATTTTAGGCACTGAACACATGGTCTCATGCTACATGTCTTGTACAAGCCCTCACTCCAGACCCTTCCAAAGCTGACAGACAGGGTTTGCAGATGCAGAGAGGGAGAGCAACAGTAGTGTAGAAGTCAGCATCTGTCCTTTCTTTATTCCTTTCATCAACTGGGTTTTCTCAAGTTACAGAGTAACCTGACTTCACACGGGACTACTTCTCTCTCCAGCTATACGAGAGCTCCTGAAGTATCTCAGCCCAGCTACAGGCTTCTCATTTCTTGAGCACAGGTTTGAGATACACTTGAAAGTATCAGTGGAAGGATTGCTAGCCACGGTGAATCCCTGTTGCTAGGTAATAAAATTGGCAGAAGGAACTGAGTGTTCATAAAGCTGTATACATCAGGGAAAAAAATCTCTATCCTTGTTTATAAAGGTACTTTCAAGTAACAGTTACCATCAAGGAATAAGATCATGGGGTTATGTTAGGCAGCTCTATGGAAATGTCAGTACTCACTTGTTCTTAGAACACTAATAATATATTAAGAACTTATAGAACCAGAGAAGAAAGATAATTACACCAGCAGAAAAAAAAACTTGTGGTATTCTGCATGTTGACTGTATTTTGGTCGCTTCATTTAATAAGGATGAGCAAAGGAACAAATCCATAGGGAAAAACTAGAAAGACAAGCCTGGTTTAGGAACTCCTTAAGCAGAAATTTCTTCACACCGAAAAAAAGGCAACACGGAAGCGTACTATATTCTCGTCTTCTCTTTGCATGCTTTCAAACCAAGTCTGGCTACTTGGGTATTGGATCAGAAGGATTTGTCCTTGCATAATAAATTGAGGGCTTTTTTTTCCTAAGATCTCATGCTGGGGGGAGTGCTGTTTTCTGGCTCCTGAATCATCCATTTGTTTGCACAAGGTACACCTTGTTTTAGGAAGGCTTCAGGAACACACTCAATAAATTCAGAAAGTGATACATTCTTACACACTTTGTCCCCTGAACTCTCCTTCTGCTGCAGTTTTAGACAAAAAAACCCCACAAATACTCATTACTACGAACGATAATAGCCTTCTCACCTAGGAGCAGCAGGATCTGAAATGTGTGATTACTTGATGCATATCAGACACAGAAAAGCTGCTTCCTCCTCTACACAAAGTTAACTGGTTGGTTACTTTGTCAAATTATTACTTCACAGATGACTTTCTTGTAACATACAGGAAGACTGCATATGAGAATAGCAAAAGATCAGTCTTGATATTGATTTGGAAATGATATCTAATAGAGTATACCCTTATTTTAAATGTCTGACCTTTGCTGTTTCAGTCTACCATCACCAAATTCCATCAGTGTAGGCTAAAGAGAACCCAACCCAAAGAGCTGATATGAAAAACAGAAGTCATGCATATTTTAATTAACAAGAAAACAACAACGTGCATTACAGCACAGCACAGTCTCTATGCTGCATCACATGCAGTCCAATGTCAAAGCAGGAGTCCTTGAGGTCTGAGGAAGGAATTTACTTTTTTAATTTAATCTTAAATGTTTTGTTTTAGGCTATCAGTATAAGCAGTTTTCCCATGTAACACCGCATACTTCTGATCGATATTCTTCTACTCCACCTATTGATTATCATCTCTGTTGATATGGGAATGTCTCCAGTATCTAGTATTACATAATTTGAGGTTACTACAAACACCCAATATTCCATTCCCTAGTCCAAAGGCTCCTGGCACAGGATGCAAGTTTTCTCAGCACTTATTTGCGTCCTGCTGCAGGAGATTAAGACCTCCATTTTATGCGTGGCAGATACGAGCAACTACATTAACCTTAAGCTGAAGGAGAACATTTTGTTACATAAGCACATCCCTGCTCCCATAATGCTATTCATATTAATACAAAACACGGGGGAGATTAAGCAAGTAAATTAAATTTATTAGTGTTCTGCTGTCTGCTTCCAAATCAGTATGAGATCTTAAGGGACCAGAGACTTCCCCTTGTACGGCGCACAGCCTGGGTTACGTGTCAGCAGGACAGCTGTACTGACGGGCACTCACATCCCTGCTGCCCCACCCAGCTCAGCGCTCCGCAATCCTGAGGATACCTTGCGAGACTTCTACCTTCACGCAATGAAAAGTGACTTTCTGGGAGCAGAGATTCGTGCTGCCACCGCGTTGTGCTGCTGCCACTTCTCCTCATGAAGAAATGTCACAAATATGCGATAAGCTGGTGACACTGACAGCAGAGAATACGAAGATGCTGAGCACGCACGCAGCACGATAAATACACAAAGTAAGAGGCTCCAACCTGCAGACAATTTTCAGTATCTCTGATAAACGGGACATAAAATAATGGCTTTGCACCGCAGAAAGTGAGAATCATTGAGGCATTATCAAAAGCTTCCAAATGAAGATAGTTTCCACACAAGAGTAGATTGCCCAGATAATTCTTCAATTCTGTCACTGAAGATTTTCTTGTAAACAGCTTTGTGAAGGGAGGCAAAGTTCGTAGGAAAAGAAAAGAACACCTTTAGTTAGGCCTGGGTTACAAACACCAAACTCAGCATGCTTCTGGATCCATGAAGAAACAACTGCACACAGAATTCTACCTGTGTGCTTGTGTCCCCCTCAGAAAGTCACCATTTGCCATTTCCAGTAAGTTCCTATTGGAATCACTGGCTTAAACTTTTGTGGGACTCGACCTAGAGGAGAGAAGTCAGCCAGAACTTTGGCTGAAGATAGTTGGAACTCCCAGAAACTACACATCTACGGTCCAGTTAGCTAAGTGCACACACTTTCCATACAGATTGATCAGAAGACCAACAGAAAACAAACAGGAAAGCTGCATCAAGGTAACAGTACTTATCTGTGGCCAGTGCCAACGTGTTAACTTTATCCTCCTTCTGTTCACTTATTTTCAGGGCAAGATTGAAGTTACTCTTCTCTAGCTGCAGAATTAATTCTGCACTCAAACAATGCAATTGTCATAGCTGTAACAAATCATACCCCATAATATGAATATGGGAAATTCAATCATAAAGGAACTGAGATTCATTCTTCTCTTAAGGAATTTTTGGTCAATACATATATATTTGATGTATTGTAAGATTCTTGGTCCACTTTAATATTCCATCTGATATTATGAACGCAGCAAGGTGAGTTTAAGTGCACCATACAGTGTATTTCTGACTGGAAGATATAACAGCTGCTCAGCTGCATGTCAGAGTCTCATGCCATTAACAATGCGAAAAGATTTGTCTTTGCTCTAACTGGCTGCATACTTGGAACAGGATGCTTTGAGTCTTGGACCCATCTATCATCATTAAACACTAACCGGTTCTAATGGGAGCTGTGCTTAAATAAAGACGGGGAGAAAAAGGCAGATATATGACACTAACTACACACGTTTAGGGATTCTGTTCACCTGCCTCACTAAGTCCGAGGTTGAACACATGGTAATCCATTAGACTAGGAGCAGCTGCACATTGGAGAAAGAACATTTCTCTGAGAATACAGAAAAGAGGAAGAAGTTCACTCCCTTCTCTCCACATACATAACTCATTAATGTCAGCTATGAATTGAGGCAGAGCCAAAAGGATATTTTTCCCCTACCAGTTCACTGCAAGAACTGCTAAAGAGAGTTAAATACAGCCTGAAAGGAAAAAACATCTTTCAAAGATCTCTTACGGGTCTGCTGGGGCAGAAACAGAACTCTGACAGGTAGGGGTGGAAGTCCCTTCTGCAGAATTTACCGCAGCATATGCACTCTCACGTTAGGAAACATCCAGAGTTAATCAGAGCAGAGACTAAAGAAGCAGAGATAATCACAAGTCTGTCCATGTCCATTCCTGTCAGGAATACAGCTTGCAATAACTGTCCAGACTCTTCTCTTTCTGCTCGGATCACTACTTAACCAGTAGTTAAATGAAAAACACCACTGATGAGGATAGGAAATCTTGGCAACGATGAGGAGAGTTTCTCCTTCTATAATCTAGGGCATACAACAAATTGCTTATCTCCAATCTGCAATTCTCCTCTCCACCCATCTGGAAATTTGGATTAATTAATCAATGCCCTTATGCTTTCAAGGTCACAGAAAATGAAAGGCACTCAGCAAAATGGATGTATTGACAGTGATTTTTTTTTTAATATAAGCAGAAAATGAGTGAGGCAAAAGCACGTACATCTGTGCCATATCCTGCTGTACGAGAGTACGCAGCTCCCAAGTAAACCCCAAACATCCTCACAGGGAAATACTCAAATAACATGATGCGGGGTAAGATGAAAGCGGCATTCCAATAGAGAACATCTGACAAGTTAGGGATGTCGCTGTTAGTAAAACTGCAACAAAACACAAACTTATGGGAACCATTTCTGGAGACACACACCAACTGAAACTACTGGAAAAGAAGAAATGAAAACTTAATTGGAGAAAACATTCTGACTTTGGAGACCAAGAATTAACTGGTTAAAACTCTGGAGGACGCTAAGCCAGAAGGACCTCTTAATTCTGGTGCTGCTTCAATGGCGGATTCTTAATCAATTTTTAATCTTGATATGGCTATTGAAAAGAGCAACTATAAAGTGCATCTGCAAAATAGCACTTGAACTTCATGCCTAATACAAGCCAGACTTCGCTCCTGCCTTACAACAGTAAAGCACAGATAGAGATGCACCGGTTTGGTTCCACTTTTCACTTAAAAATTTAAACCTTATTGCAAGGAAAAAATGGAATTAAAAAAAACATGAGCAAAATTCAGTGACTGCAGTTCAACAGCTGGGGAAAGAGGTCCCAGAAGGGAAGGGAGCTTCTGACACTGCCTGGGACAGCAGAGGCCATCACAGCAGGGCTGCAGCATCACACAGTACTTGGCTTCAAATCAAATTCATCTCCCCGAATACTGACATGTGTTGACAGACCTGCATGAAGATATTTTTGTGATGGGATCAGAACTGCTATGTAATAATCAAATACCGAGATACTGTAATTTCATTAGCACTGAGAAATCCGGGCAGTGAGGCTGCTGACTGTCAGCTTCCATTCAGATGAAAGTAGGACCAATTAACCATGCGAGACGTTGATTAATGGAAATGAATCTGTCAGTTACTGAGGAAGCCACACAGCTATTATCAAAGCAACTTAAGCATCAGGTAACACAGCTGAGTATATAAATCAAAGCAATAAATCAAATATTCTGAATAGAACATTTTCACTAGCCTGTTATTTATGCCACTGTGAGTGATTCTATTTATCCCTTTAGCACAGCTGGATAGAAGGGGATGGATGATGAGCTGACAGTATTGCAGGGAAACCACCAGATTTTCTAAAATAAGCAATAAAAGGGGTATTTTATCTATTTTAAGCATCTTGCAGTCTGTAGTTTGTTAATAAATTACTTGTTCAACTTGTGGAAGCTTGCACTTTTGGCAAACCTACACAAATTTAAATAATAAAGTTATGGTAATACATTTTTATTATTGCTGTTACTACCATCATTATTATTATTTTGTAATACTGAGCAGGAACAGAACACTCCTCTCTTCCTGCATGCAGCTCTCTGCTTCTGGCTCTCTAGAACTAAGAGCTTTAAATGGTCAACAAGGTAAAGTCCCTGCACGCCGAATGTTTGCTTCTTCACATGTTACGTGTTCACATGGCCTAAGGCCACACAAAGAACAAACTGCAAAATGAAACTGCATACATGAATAAAGAAATATATTTTTAAAATGGGGAAATTTCAATACAAGGGCATACTTCCTAGCTGAACGGACAGAGCTGTTTAGGCAATGGTATGAACCACGAATGACAGTGATCAAAGGAACACTAAACAGCTGGAAAGCTTTCTTGGTAAATACTAGACTCTTGGCAGATATAAAATGCAGAAAGAGTTTTACTATGTATATAGATGTGTATGTACATAGTAATAGTGTGACCACTAAACCCTACTGGCAATAGCTGTAGAGGAAATAAATTTTGAATTCTCACCATAAGGATGCCGATATGAAGTTGGGGGGAGACAAGCAAAAATGAAAGAAATTGCTCGAAATGAGACTTTGAGCAAAGCGGGGATGAAATGAGACTTTGAGAAAAGATGGGACGCACCTGAAACAACAAAAGAAGTTGTGGACAAATGAGAGAAAAATAACAGACTTAACAGAGAGAGATCCTTAGCAATCCATCTTTATGAAGCTACATCAGCTTTACCAGTAGGCTCCCTTTCACTTTAGATCTTAGAGGCACTGTGCGGTTTATCAAAAGCACCAAATCAAATCTATTTAGATTTTTCTTTTAAGTTTCATGTAGAAAAGATGATATGTTATCTGCTTTTTCTGGGTGGAAATTAATGAGTACATTGCAAACTGTTGGGAAGATTACACTCCCAGACACAGTGACACCAACCCAGCGGTTCAGCAAAACCCAGCCACTACCGTGTGCTAAAGACACCAGGGATAAGCAACACAGTGATTTGGCAAGAGACAGAAGGAATTCTAAGCCTCACCTCTTCAAGGAACTGCACCACTTTAAAAGATGAAATTATTTAAAAGTGTCCCACGTCACATTATTTAACTGCTTTCACTGTTCAGACATCTTTCCCTTCCCTTATTACAAGGAACGGCCATTTAATAAGGACAATATGAATGGTTACCGTTTATATACCGCTTCCTTTAGCTCAGTAACAGCTTTGATAGAGGATTGAACTTTTGTTTTTCTCCTACAGAATCCTTTAGTATATCTGCCATGAATCACTCCTAGAAAGCTAGGTACTACAAAATGCTGCAGACAAGCCATTTTCTACAACTGCTGCTGAATCGGGGCAATACAGACTCAATGCATGAATACATGCATGCTACCTTTCTCTGACATTTCTATTACTTTCTCCTGCGGTTTCCAGGGAGGTCCCAGGTTTACAAGCCAGCTCGGCACATCTGACAAGCACAATTTGAGAAATTCTCCAGGGGAAGTGGTGATTAGAGAAAGCAACCTGCAGCTGGGAGGCTCACACCACATTCCCCGCTCCATCGCCAAGCTTTCTGGGTGACCTTGTCAAGTCCAGGAACACCTGCATTTCCCTATCTGCAAAAGATTCTGATAAACACCTCCCTTTTGAAAACGCTGTAAACATCGTTTATTACAGAAATGGTGCCTCCAACGGTAACCTGGCTTCTGGGTTGTAACACCAGGCAAAACCTAGAACTGCTAGGTGACAGAACTGTCAATCTAGTATTTTCTAACAGACTGAAGCATCTCAGTGTGACTAACAGGTCACCCTTGTCCCCAGGGGATTCTTTTCAGATGAGGCAGCAGTTACTCATGCTATTTTCACCTTATTTGCACCAGCCATACCAGCAACATAAGGGCAAACCATAGAGAGAAAAAATAAAAATAAAACATATGCTGCATAAACAACAAAATAATACACATTTATTTCTTTTGTTCCACTTAATGAAGCCAAACGATGACTACTTAGCCAAGCCTCATCTTTCTCCAGCACGTGGCGGCAGCAGTAGGCAATGCTCACACCTGGGATTAACACTATTGGCTTAGCACCCTCAAACATGCAAATAAATAGGGTTTAACAGCAGAGGACTGGCATCCCCAGGTCAGCATGGACTCCCCACAGACAGCTTTCAGGTCCTTCATGCCCCTCTGTGACCATACCTGGCTACAGCATATTTTTACTGTTAATGAGCCAAGATGTGTGCTAAATGGACTACATAAGTGCAGTCATGCCATGAGTCATTGGGCCATCATTCTTCCCCTCAATAATGTGCAATATTACATAGCAATGGGAACAACCTGTAACAGGAAGCAAAATGGGAGAGAAGCACAGCTCCAGTGTGCTCACCCATCTGGACAAACCTGCACTGAACAACAGGCAACTGGAAAAAGATGAGCTGCTTCCTGGCATCTAGCACAGAGCGTACCTGCAGCTACCTGCTGCATTAGGTCTGCAAGCCGAACACAACGCCCTACTGAGCCAAGGACTGAAAAAGGCACCTTAATGCTTAGGAAAATTGTTACAAGGAGTCAAGGACATACTTCACCTGAAGAAAGATGAGCGTTGATACTATGGTTGGCTTCCATGCGTTGCACTGAGCTCAGTGTGCTGCAGGCAGCTCCACAGCCACCACATCCACACCACACAGCGCCAGGAGCAGTCCATCAGCCCACAAAATGGCGGCCATGCCCACCCCTCAGGCTATGCTTTGCTCCCTCAGAGCAACCAGAGAGTTCCACTGCATCATATATGCATGGACTTGATTGCAATCTGACATACAATTAGTTAGTAAGACATATAGGCATAGGCAGCGGCATCCTCCCCAAAAATTGGAGCCCTCCAAGTGAGGCACCGAGCCCGCCCCCACAAAATGGCGGCACGATGCTGAGAAGCCCTAGTACGGCGCCTCGTGCCCACCCACTTTGTAGAGACCCGCGCAAGCGCAAGCACGCTGCCGGATTGGCTCTCGTTTCTGCGCTGCGCGCTGATTGGTGAAGATGTCCCGTCGCGCGCTCTTTCTTCTCTCCTATTGGCTCCTGCTTCCCGCGCGGCCCCTGACTCATTGCCCGCCACCTCCTGTTCTGGTGGGTCGTTCGTGTTCTCTCACACAGCATGGCAGCACGCAGGGGTTGCTCGCGCCGCCGCTCCGAGGCGGACCAGGCCTCCTCCGGAACGACGGAGCAGCCGAGCGGCGCCGGCAGCACCTCCCTCCTCGCCAGCGCCACGACGTGGCCCCTGAAGCGCTACGCCCGCTTCCTGCCCCCGACGGACAGCGACGACGGGGAGCGAAGCGGCAACTCCTGGAAGGTGACGGTGTGGGGGAGGCCGCCCCGCAGGCGGGCTGTGGTCTGTGCTCCGTTCCGCTGTGTGGGGCCGGCCTGTGGGTGCGCTCTCCGACAGCCTCGGTGCTGCTGTCTCTGGGTCCTGAGGGGTTACGAGGGTGTCTATGCAAAAAGCAGTGACAGCAGGGCAGTACTGCAGGTGCCTGCTGTGAGCCTTAAGGCCCAGAGCCACCCTTGGGCCTCAGGTGCTGTCAGATTCTCCCTATCCCTTCCATCTGTGCCCCTTCATGTGCTGCAGTGGGGGTTGGGAGGGAGCTCTGGACATCATCCAGTCCAGCCCTCTGCTAAAGTAGGTTCCCTGGAGTGTGTTACACAGGAATGCATCCAGGTGGGTTTTGAACATTTCTAGAGAAAGAGATCCACCTCCTCTCTGGACAGCCTGTGCCAGTGCTCTGTCACACTCCAAGAACTCTTTCCTTGTGTTCTTATGAAACTTCCAATGTTCCCGTTTGTGATCGCTGCCCCCTGTCCTGTCATTGTGCACCACCAAAAAGAGCCTGGCCCCGTCCACTTGACTCCTGCCCTTTAGGTATTCCTAAGCACAGATCAGATCCCCCTCTAGCCTTCTCCAAGCTCAGCAGTTCCAAGTGTCTTGGCCTTTCCTTCTAAGAGAAGTGCTGGCCCCCAGTCACCATTTGTAGCTATAATCCCCAACATGGAATGCCTTTTGGTCTCAGTAACTTGTTATTTTAATCAAAGTAATTGTTATTTTAATCAATTATTAAATGTGACACAGTTGAAGATTAAAAAATGCTCCACTATCAAGCTTTCTCCTGCTCTGGAGCAGAGATGTGGCTTGGGTGACTTCAGCCTGCAGGTAGCAAAGCTAACGCAGGAATTGAGATTTTGCTTCCTGAATTAATAATATAACGCATTAATATATGAGTGGACCACTTTTTCCCTCTTCCTTCAAAATCGTATTAAAAGCCATAGATTGAATCAGAAGAGCTCACCTGTTTTCTTCTAAAGCAATGAGCAAACCTTTCCCAAATGTGGCTGCTGGTGGAGCCAGCAGTACTGCTGCCTGGACCCCTGACTGCTGGCACTGACTCCTGAAACCTTTCCTTTTGCACTTGGAACCGTCTTATTCTGCACTCAAAAGGCTGTGTCTTTACTTTGTCAATCTTTCTAAAGGTTTTTGAATCAAACGAGGAGTCTGGTCATCTTGTCCTTACCATCGTTGTTTCTGGCCATTTCTTTATTTCCCAAGGAAGAACGGTGCTGGTAAGTTGTTTTGTTTCTTGTGCATAAAGAACATTTCTCCTTTCATGTTAGTATCAATACTGACTTATTTTTCCCCTCTCGGTTTCATGTTCTCTCCCTATGAAACCGGCAATTTTATTGTATTCATGGAAATTACCACATGGTGTTTTCTCTTTTTGCTTATCAGAGTAATACTAAAAGTATTATTTCATATGGAGGAGCAGCATTTCTTCTGTGGTTCTACAAATCTAGATTAAGACAATAGTGCTGCAGAGTTTGATAGATGATACTGCTACTTTTTTTTGCAATCTCATTCTTCAGCCTAAGAAAAACAGAGAGAATACACCATTAAGAATGGATAAAAATATAACTCCTTGGAAGATTTGCCATATGATCCAGCTAGTTTCTTGCCAATCACCTGTTAGTATTTTGGTGTTGATAATTTGGTTTATCACGTGGCATGTTTTTGTTTGTTTTTGGTGTTGGGTAGCCTAACATCCCTCTTACATTCCTCTTGGAGGCAAAATAACAATTTCAGAGTTGTGTCAGTCGATTCTGCTGTACCCTGTGCTTCAGAAGGACTGCTTGCTAACAGTGAGGATATCATTAAACACCTCACCTAGAAGGAATTGGTTTGATGCTAAGATTACTCCATTCCCCACGGCAGAGAGGCCTGCGCTGGAAGGTGGGATCCACTCTGCAGTGCAGAACATCAGTGATGTGTGATGACAGCAAGTAGGAATCGGCTGATAAAAATAAATACTAGAAGGTTATGGCAAACCAGTGGAAAATGCTGCACTACTAAATAGATATTTTTTAAAATAGAGTGTGTAAGTGAGTATGTATAAGTTTATAAATTAGTTTTTGCTCTGCCTCTTAAGAAGTCTTAAACTTACAGAATAAAAGCATAGAGGGAGAGCCCCATGTAGATTCCAAGATTCAGTGTAGAAAATTCCAGATATCCTTTGAGTGTGTTAACTGTATCGAACAGGTGATGAGTGAGCTAACAGAGCTGTCTGGATGCTCCTTGTGCCAGACATGGCGTTTGGATTATGTATTTGGGAAGGACACACTGAATGTTTTTGGACAAGGTAAAAATGGAAAATGGAAGATATTTCAGCAGTTGTGAGTTGAAGTTGTGTGGGGCCAGGAGTTGGACTCGGTGATCCTTATAGGTCCCTTCCAACTTGGGTATTCTAGGATTCTATGAATAAGAAAAGGAGATGGAGTAATTGAATGTATAGATAGTTAAAACAGAGGCAACTGAAATAAGAATTGGCAAATTCTGTGGGGAATGGGTCAGTGCAGAATGCCCCTCACTTGGGACTGGTATCGTTCTAGTACCTTGTTTACTAACAGACTTGAATTTCTTTGTACAATGTCCTTAAAATAACAATATACAGCCTAGCTGAAAGGCTGCTGTAGTAACTATGGAAAGAAGAAAAGCGTGGACAAGAGCTGGAGCCCTCTGAAGACTACACCTGGCAAAGCTGGTGTGTGACAAATAGGAACATGCAGATAAAGCGTGCTGTCGTCAGGGATGCACGCAGGAAGAAAAGCGCTGTAGAGTCTAGGCTGAGAAGAACGCTTTCTCACAGCTCTCAAGCTCAGTGGCTAGTGAAGGCAGCTGCCTTGCTTGAAATAGCAAATTCAGAATGTCTGAGGACAGCCCTCAGATCTGTTGTAGCTTCTAAGAAACACTGGGTGAGACAAGGCGTACAAAATTGGTATTGTATGCATTTAAAAACCTGACTGTCCATTCCTTTGGATGCACATCTCCTAGAACACATAATTGGGATTGTGTTGTAGACATTCTGTGCGTATAGAACTAAACTAGTGTTAACTGCATTGCTGCAACGTGCCCTATGACTATTTATCTCTATCTGCAAGAGGTCAGAGATTGGAGCAGTCCTCCCAAAGTTTCCTCTTAAGCAAATATACTACTTGCTGAAAAACCTAGCAGCTATCCTCTGAACACAGGTGGGCATCTACAGCACTCTGTTAAGTTTGCTGTTCACAAGTGATTTGGTCCAGCACATCTGGCTGCTTGGACTTGTTCCTTAAGCATGTGCCCTCCCAGAAAGGTGTCCCTTTCCCCAGTGCCATGCAAGACTGATGTGCTGTGGTAAAATTCCTGCGCCTAGGACAATCCCAATCCAGAGGTATCCTTTCAGGCTTTGAAGACCAGTCTGTGGAATCTTTTTAGTAAAACAGTTACTGTCATCAACCAGAATGATGCAACTGGGATCATGCTGAAACAGCACAGGCAGCGATGCTGTTGTCCAGAAGCTGATAACAGCATTGATATAAAAGTATACGTGACTATAACTGAATCTCTGAACAGTTTTCTTCGAGTTGCACACATTTCAGTATCACTCAAGCTGGAACTGCACAGGCCACTGGTGAGAGTCTGCAGAGACCTTGTTGAGATGCCGTGTAAAAAGAAAATTGCCGTGTCGTGTGGTCTCTGTTGTTGCTGTAGAAATAAGCAGACTGTAGAAGTGGCTAATCTCATGGGTGCTATCTCCCTGTAGTCTCCGGTTCCCAGGAGCTGTCAGAAACCTGTCACAATATTCAAACAGGCTTTGCACGACTAAATACATAGATCTCTTTTGAATCTGTCACAGACCACATCTCACTGGGGTTCCATTATAATGGACATTTTGTCACACAGGATAATGTGAAATTCACAAGTTTCTGCTCCAGAGGGAGCATATCAAGTTTGATGGAGTGCTGCAATTGTGGAAAGTACTCAGCTCAGGTTTTTAAGGTGTCTGTTCATTTCTACTTGCTCCCATGGGCTACTGAGTATTTCCTTTTCAAGGGCAAGGTGTTCTGCAACACATATATGCTGCCTTGCTTGCTCTGAAATTCCCTCTGATGTAAATTATAGAATCGTTTGAGTTGGAACTCACCCATAAAAGTCTGGTCCAACCCCCTGTAATGAGCAGGGGCACCCACAGCTCCACTGGGTGCTCAGAGCCCCCCCACCCTGACCTTGGTGTCTGCAGGGACGGGGCACCACTGACTCTCTGGGCAACCTGTGCCAGTGCCTCGCTGCCCTTAGTGTAAAAATAAAACCAAAACCTTATATCCAATCTAAATCTCTCCTCTTTTATTTTGAAATCATTCCCCCTTGTCCTTAAAGAACCATTTCTTGCTTTGTAGTAACTACATCCTTTAAAAATTGTTGATATTAAGTCTTCTGATCCATCTTCTAATCCCTACTTTTCAGACCTTTTGATGTACTACAGGTGCCTGACTTTGAGGGAACTGGATGACGGTTATTGTAGCTTTATGTCTGATCCTCTGCATAGGAACACAGTGAGGCCCAAGATCTGTGTGCAAGCCCTATCAAACACTGTTGCTGGAAAGTGTATTGCCCATTATGTGAGGTGACCAAGCACGGCTTTCACAGCAGTCCCACTGGCTGCAACACCCAGGGAAGACTGAAGGTGACCTTCCTGTCTTTAGGGTGGACCGTGTAGGCTCTTCACCCTTTACAGGCATTAAGGAATGATAGAAAAGATCTTCTCATAAGAACGGTGTTCCTTACTTAAACACAGTTGTTCTGGCTTAATATACAGTAGAGATGTGACATTTAGTTCAAGAACTACTGGATGTTTTACGTGGATTTGAATACCAGAAATCTGCTGTAGCGTGCTACAACCCAAATAAACCAGCCACCAACCTGTCACAAGCACTACTCTCCAATTTCCCCTCTGCTTGGACTTTTTGGAGGCCTTCGCTGTTGACAGATAAGCCACCTTTTTTAGGACTGTAGAACCTTTCTGAAGAGTGGGTATGTTTGTCATTGGACAGCATTAAGCAATCAGGCAGTGTATGATTACAGAAATTGCCATCTGACACAAACAAGTGGTTCCTCAAGTGCAGTGCCTCATCTCAGCCGCTACTTATTTCAAAGACAACTGAAGGAAGTTATTCTGGCAGTAGTTCTGTTGTCACACAGACCGTTTCCTTCTCAGCTTGAATAACTATTTTGTATTTTTGTAAAATTTCTGTGGCTGGATTACAAAGGGATTATTTTCCCTCTAGCAGTAATCCAAGAATGAATGGAATCCCTATCTAAATTCAAGAATTCATTACATGCCGAATGTTCCCAATTTATTTATTTTATTTTCTAATTGCAGCAGTAAGTGAACCCTTGCCCAACTCCAAGAATTTCAGCATGAACCTAAGTAATAGGTTAAAAAAGAATCATAGGATATCCTGAGTTGGAAGGGACCCGTAAGCATCATTGAGCCCAACCCCTGGCTCTGCACAGGGCCGCCCAAAAATCAGACCCCGTGTCTGAGACTTGTCCAGATGCTCCAGCAGTTTGGTGCCATGCCCACTGCCCTGGGGAGCTCGTTCCAGTGCCTGACCCCCCCCCCCAGTGAAGAACCTTCTCCTCATCGCCAGCCTCACCTCCCACACACAGCCCCGTGTGTTCCCCTGGGTTCTGTCATTGGACACCACAGAGAGCAGAGGAGCGCCCGCCTCCCCTCGCGAGGAAGCTGTAGGCCGCAGCGAGGTCGGCCTTCAATCCAGTTTTTATCAAACATTGTGACAAAGAAAAATTATTCATGGAATATGTTTAAATGGGCAGTACTGTAGTATGATGCATTCTCGCCTCTTCTAGGGTAAAATTGGAATATACTAAAATTGGTGTGGTAATGCATTCGTACTATTCTGTTTTGTACCTTCTGCTTTCTTGAGGAAAAGTCAGAGTACATCTGTTCTTCAGTGGTGTGTACGTTTTATAAAGCCAAAATGAGCCTTTTCAGCTGCCAGCAAGTTCTCAGTTACACTAATAATATCGTGGGCGGATCCTTTTAAAGGTCCAGAAAAAAAAATCAGTTTCATACTGAAAAGTGTTAGCTTCAGACTTTGTATTTCATATAGAAATTCTCTTTTTTCATTCTCCTGCAGTAAATGCTGGTGTTCATTGGACTCGGTGCTGATTAGGTCCATCTATGGAAAACACTACATCTCCATTTGCACAAAACTGAGGTGAAAAACAGCTCAGAAATGGAAATCTGTGTTTCATTAATGGCTGAATGAAGCTGATCCAACACTCAGGCGTTCCTGACTTCATATCAACATATTTTCTCTTAAGTGCTCGTAGTTGTGTATCCTTGCAGTCCTGTTTTCTTAAAGCAGGAGAAATCTTTTCTGAAAAAAAAAGTAGCTTTTTAGAGCCAAGTGACACTATGACTGTGCTGCGATCTGTGAGAAGAACATTTATAAATGCTACAAAATGTTCACATACAACAACTTCGATACGTACAGTAGCCTTGAAAAATTATTTTAATGAGTCACAAAATAGTGAAGTATTTAATGAATTCTTTTCTGTTAGTCTTTTCACTAATGCAATTTGAAATACTGTTTTCTTGCCATAGAGAACCCTGCAGAGCGGGCACTGAGTCTGAGCACTTTCAGAGCAGGCAGAGCAGCACGCTCCTCGTGCTGTGCTCACAGGTGCTGCTGTTTTGACATGATTACGGTACCTAGAAGTGCTCCAGACTTGATGATCAAAGCAAGTCCGTGCTGCTGGAAGAAGTGATTGTGTACGAGTCCAGTGTTTCCATCAGCTGCCCAAAGAAACAGAATTATTTACTTGAATGGGTAAACTCTTGAGGAACAGGAATGCTTTAAAGGCCATTTTAAACATTCTATAATGACACAGCCAGAAACGAGTACCTGTGATCAACCAGCTGGGAAGGAGAGCAGGGTAAATGGACCTTGGGAGCCTGGAAGATAAAGATCCATCACATCTAATGTATATGATTTCTGTTCTTGATTTTTGATTGTTCTTGATTTTCAGTATTTCATTTGGAATTAAATAGTATAACATATTTATAGGACCTGTTTTTGCAGCGTTGCCTAACAGATGGTGTATCTTAGGGTAGGAAAATCTCATTCCTGCATACTGTAGGTAATGGAATTTTAACAGGAATACCTCCACAGCCTCTGCGGCAGTTTCTGGCCATGCTCTGAGGACACATCATGTTCGGGGTACACTGCACAGTTGTATACTTTATTTCCTTTCCTTCCTTCAAATCAGCACATCGTGAACATTTTACTTCAGTGTTTTATTGGATGCAATTAATTCCAGTGCTAGAATTCTTAGTACCCTACAAATGAAACAAATTGAAACTGTGACGAGGGCTTATTTAATAGGATAAAATGAATCCAGAGTAATTGATTTGCGACCTGATCTTTGGAACTGTAGGTTAAATGTCCTTAGTGCCCCCCATGTCTCCTCCTGACTTAAGTTAACAGTTCCTAGGGTACAGTAGATTCTAACCTCATGAATTAGGCCAGTGTTTAGCAGACATCCTGATGTTCTTGGTGCTCTCTTTGGAGGACCTGAAACTGAGGTAGCAAACTTAAATTTTAGCTTAGTTCAATGTATCAGCATAAAGTATTGATTTAGCAAAGTGTCAGGACATAATGAAGAAATTTCTTCATATGACTTACTGATGGGATGCCTTCAAGAGCTGCAGGCAGCTCATCTCCTGAGCATACCATTCACCTCTCTGGGTCAGTTGCCATTGTTTAAAAGCGTAGTTTAAAAAAATATATCTCTTTTTCAGATTCTTACTTAAAAAAATATTCAGGTTTGTCCTGAGTTAAGGGTTTTGTTTTGCTGTTTGCTCCTTCAGGGGCTGCAGTACTTCTGTCTGTGGGAGCTGGCAGCGAGCGCTCCTGCACCCAGCGCTTTGGCAAGGGACGGTCATGGCTCAGCGAGTCCCCATGCATGGCTGTGTCAGGGGCGTGTCCTGCAGCTGATACTTGGTTTGGCTTTCCTGCTCCAGAGAGAAAACCCTCTGATAGTTCTCCAGAATCAAAGCCTAACAGCAACATTTAAAATCAGATTTCTAAGAGACTGGGGAATGAAGAAATTGCAGCAGAGAGATAAGAGAGCTTAACATCCTTTTATTCCTCCTTAGCTTGCAGTCTGTCTGCCATGACTTTCTGGCCTTTTCCCCTTTCCACTTCCTATCCTGTATTCTGAAGATATGGCTGGGCCAGCTGACGCTTACATGAACGAAGCTCTGCGTTACAGCCTACAAAGCACGTGGCTTCTGCTGTGCATTCAGCTCCCCAGAGACGCTGTGGCAGTATTTAGATCGCTGAGACAGATATAAAAGTAAGGAAGGCGTCTTCAGATTCTGCAATTCCACTTCTGCGTGTGTTAGTCTGAAGATAATAATGAGGGTTGGAATGGAATTACGTTCAGAGTTTAATGTTCACACCTTCTGGCTTTAGGTTGGAATTCAAATTTTATTTCATAGTCATTAATGAAGAAAATATTTTTTGTATAGAATTAGCCATTTTCTAGCTGTGTTCATATGCTGCTTAGCACTCTGGGGTTTTTAGATGATAGAATAATGGAAGAATTCATAAGAGGAAGGAATACCTTGCAACACGGAACAAGGGCCTCATTATCCTGCAACTTCTTGAATGCTGAAGTGTAAAACCAGAACAAAAGTCCAGTTAATGACAGGATTACGTGGGTGTAAATCTGGTGGGAGGTGTGGTCGTGCGTTGTCCTGTTCCTGAAATACTTGGGAAATGTCCTGCTTTGTTTTCTGCTGTCGTTTGTTTTTTCTCAGGATCCTCCCTCGGAGGGACTTAGATTTTTGTCAGAGATGCATGAAATTGTTTTCTCTGAATGCAGCGTTCGTAGAAGCATGACTCTGGAGAATGACATTAAGGAGCGTATGCATGATTGAAAACTAATCATCAAACTTAGCAAATTACTGCCACTTGTATCTTCAAACTGCAAACATTGAAGTCTTTTGTTCCTGCCCAATTTTACGTCGCCTTTCTGTCTCAGTTCCCAGTTAATCTCCTGCTGCCATCTGTCTTTGCTCACGCCGTGCTCAGCCGTTCTCCACTCTGAATGCAAAGCAGGTATTGGTGTTGCCTGCCCGAGGGGAACGTGGCCACAGCTGCTTTGCTCCGTGTACGTGTAGCAGCATGGGGATGGCATCATGGAGGAGCTGGTAGCATTTGTCCGTCCACATGTTGAGAGCAGATTTAAAGCTGATCCAATTACCGATGTAAGGGATTTAATGATGGAGTCCACTCTGAGTAGCCCTGGGAAACTGAGTTTGTCCAAAACGTTCCCTCTCCTTTTGCAGTTAGCTTGCCTGCACCAAATCTGCTCTGTTGTACTGCTCAAGTCACGCACTGAATTTTCCTATTTGCTTTAACCATTTTTAGTTTTTTTCTGCTTGGCAATATACAGTCATCCAGATGTGCAAGAGGGAAGGAAGCGCTTTCTGTTTTGTTCTTCATTTAGTTAATTAAACTCGAAGAAAATTCAATTTCAGTTAATTAAGTTTTGGGGTTTGGAGTTCAATAATTAGGTGCACGTAAATAATGGTAAATGCTATTTATTTTTCCAGCTTGCTTTACCTCAGAAACAGGGCACATAAACAAAAGACAACCTGGGAAACATCAGTGAAGTAATTGGTAGGAAAGTTAAACATGAGCTGCCTTTTATGATCTCTATGAAAATGGTGATTATTTTAAGGAGAAAGCATTTGTTCTACCTACGTCTTACAGAGAAAGGAAAAATGCTATAAAAATAGGTTTACTATGGGAACAGCCACGTGTAAACACACACAGATCGTGTGCATCTAAAGCAGAAGGGTCTGACATGGACGGAGCAAGCAGGAGTGGTTGCAAGTCAAGAAAGTGGCCTAGTAAAAGGGTGGGTATCACAATTGTTTCTCCAAAGGCCCTGGGGGACTTGGCAGTGGGTGGGAAGCAGTCCTGCTCCAGCTCACGTTATTTCCTGGGTGGTTTGGTTGTCCAGGACTCAGCCCGGCTGCTTAACCAGAGCGAGCTTAACTCAGAATCGAGCTGTGTGTTTTGAGAAGGTACAGAGATTCCCTTCACTATGAAACATACTCAACTTCTACAGCTTGAAATGAGGGAAATAAGTCCTTGCGCTGCTGAGCAGTCTGTCACGTTTGAAGAGACGGACAGTGAATGGAACTGGAGTATAAAGACACCAAGTTGTCCAAGCTGCTGCTTGTCCACCTGGATTCCATCTGGAGAAATGCCTGCCTGGGCCGCGGGTAACGCACGCAGTCCCATTATCCGGGGTTGCCTGCCCTCTGCTGCCTTCTCCAGCAACTTCACAGGATCTGGGAGGAGAGTTGGAAGCTGTGCTCTGGCTGGCTCATTGAGCACTTCAAGGTCACTTTCATAACGTGCACGCTAAATACATATGGAAATTAGAATGCACCATGACAGCTGCTACTGGAGCTACCGATTCCAATTTAATTCAGCGTGGTAGAAATTACTTATTGGCAATTGTTTGATAGATACAAAAATGCCCATACTGAGACAACAGTCATCTTCATTAGGGATTAGACTGTATCACATTGTTTGAGCGTGTACTTTGGAGTGCTGTAAGTTTACTGCACAAGTAGTTTGTGCTCTGCTTTGTTTCAGGAGGGCTTTTCATTGATTGATTCCCAGAAGTGGTTAAGAATCGTAAGACGAGCAGACTGCCTGCTGCTTCATGCTCAGTCAAAGGTAGGAGCTACTTTCACCATTTCTAATGGCTATCTCAGTTCTGTCTGGATGACGTTTCTTAATGCTGGATGAATTGAACCAGAAAATCTGACATCATGTAAATTGTGTATATAAATTAAAGGCGGTGGCATTTTTTTCTTTCTCCTTTTCTGTTGCTTTACTTTAGGTATGAAACAAACCTGGATTGAATCAAGTCCATGTCTTTAGTAACTGCTGCTCCTTGAGGTGTTTAGCCTGCTCTCAGAATTAGCTGCTCAGACAGCTAGGCCCATATTTCTTTTGGAATCCATTTGCCAGCCTGAACATCAAAGCCTGAAGCAGCCCACACTGGGAAAGCTGTGCCGCTAACAGTTAAAAAGATGAAGCGATCCTCGCACAAACAGAAGCCTGCTTCCTATCAGCCACACTTCATATGGCACACGGATATCCAAACAAGCAACTCGGCCTTTTTCTGGCTACAAATAGTAGTGCCAGGCTGGCCACTCACAGCTGGTATGGAAGCGATTGGAAGGGACCTAGGTTACTCTGTCTTCTTCATGAAAAGGGGTTGGTCAGACTTGAAGTAATGACGTGAGACTTGTTACCAACTTGTGTACAGATCTCATTTTTCCTGGTTCCTAGAACCTTCCCAGAACACCCCTTCCTCATCTGTGCTGAGCACACAGCAGCTCTTTCAGAAACCAAACCTGTTTGGTAGTGAGAATACCTCTCCCTTCTCCCCTGATACTTTCTGCTCTTCGTCATTTCAGCCCAAACAACTCCTTCAGTTTAACTCTCTACTTGACAAGGGAATTCACCTTTAGGTTAGAAACAGGAGTTCTGGAAAGAGAGAAGCCCCTCATTCAGTGGCTGTGAGAGACCAGTACGAACTCCTGGCACAGTTCACAGAACTATTAAGGCATGGAAACATCTCAAACACTCTAAGTTGATCTGGCATTGCCCCCGACAGGAACTCCTACAGGAGGTGCGCAGCGGGTAACTGTAATTCCAAACAGTAATATCCAGGGTAGCTGAAAACTAAAAAGTGCTGTTTACTTCTCTTTGGATCTTTTACCTGACATCCTTTCTGACAAATGCACAACTGTCTTTTTCATGGGAAGTTACAAACCAAACAGCATTGTTTGCGGAGAGGGATGCCTTGCTAACTGCAAGCTAAAAGCGGGTGTGAGGAATAACACCGTGCAAATATAAGGGCTCTCCTTGTTTCAGGATAAGCCTAGACAAATGGTGGCCCGAGGAAATGCAAAAATAGGTATCTTCAACTGTTTTAAATTCACGGGTTGTGTTTGCCTGTCACCAAAACACCTTTACTGTCTGATTTTCGGCATATTTTTGTTATGAAATGTAGAGTATCGCAGAATATTGTTGGGCTGTTGCAGAGTAATTAGCTCTGATGAGTCAGTAGATCATCAATTTCCTTCACAGCTAACAAAACCAGCTCCTCGGCACAGCATTAAGGGACTCGGCCGCATCTCACAAGAAACAAAACCAACAACGCTGTGACTGGGAGGCTTTAACAAAGCTCCAAGGGAAAGCTTTCAGGAAACGAGGTCTGAAATGAATGCACTGCATCTGGATGTTTACTTACCATAAATTCTCATGACTTAAAGTGGATTTAACGGTACTGCAGTGGTCCTGTCATACAGTTTCTCAAGTTTGTATCCTAAATTGGAGCTGAAACAAACCCATGAATGCTGTCAGTGTACATACAGTGTATATTCTGTGCTATTGTTCAAAAACATGTTAAAAAAACCACGTAACACAAATATAGCAGGGCAGCCACACCGTGTGTGGAGGGTTAGCCCCAGAAGACCTAAATCAGGACAAGAATTGTGCAAGAGGAAGCAGAAGCCTTCCTCTTGCACACTTCCTAAGCAGTGAAAGCAAGCAGTGTTTTTGAACACCACCTCCTGTATTTGAGGGCACAAAACAACTACGGGGCACGTGCAACTAAGTACTGCATTGTTATTTCTGACTCGCCTTGTGCTCCTCTATTTCAGTCTGATTTCTCTCTTTTATTGCTTTCCGTTGTTCTCTTTATGTGCTTTCTTTGCTGCACATTACCGCTTTGCAGCCATAGAGTATTCCATGTCAAAAAAAAAACTGCAGAGGTACATTGCTGGGATTATGCACGTAGAAGAAACTACGTGAACATTCACACGCTGGCTTTTCAAAGTCAGTAATACTATGTTTGCAGTGAGACTCACTTGTTTGTTCCAAAACACTTTCCTAGTAGGGCACTGTGGACTCTAAGCTGGCCAGCTCTGTTTCTGAACTACACACTGAGAAACTTAACATACTTATATTCAAAATATGCAAAGAAAATAGCTTTCATGGATCACTGCTGAATCTCCAATGTACCACTGGGAACCTTATTCCGTGGAATACGTATCTATTCGTATGCGTATGTAATTATGAACATATCAGGTGCATGCTTGCATCTTTCCATAAAGGGAAAAAAAGGTTAAGTTCACAAAGTCTACTGCTTATAACCTGGGGACTGTATTGTTTTAAAGTCTCCAAAAAGAATTCAGATTAAGATACAAGTTACTGTTTTCTCATGGTAATGAGAACTGACCTTCCTCGCATATACCCGCAGGTCAGGTCCCAGTTACGTTGCCTTGACTCAGATGACTCCTTCATTAATGAGAGGAAATGTAACTTGAAATCTCAGAAAGCTGAAGGCTCACATAAGCTGTATCAGTCTAGAGAAAACCTGCTCTTTTCCTGCTACCTTAACTATATTTTATAATTTCAAGATCAAACTAAGTCCCAGAAAAACAATCTGCAAACAAGTGCATTCAGAATCTGTCAGCCTTGTATGAGCTGAACGTGCTTAAGACAGCTACTGTGCCTGACAGGCTCTTCATGAATTTAAAAAGATATTGTTCAGCATGACAGCTTACACTGTTTTGCCCAGCTGCTTGCTTTATTTTTACTACTTGAAGTAATACTCCACTTTACTAAACAGGAAGGCCATGAGTCTGTGTGTGCCTGCCATGTTGTGTGAAGGACAGCTGCAGTCAGCCAGTCTGAACGCCAGCCAGCATCGCTGTTACAGCAGCACACAGAGGCTGTTCCTCAGCATGAAAGTTTCCAAGGACTGATTTCAGGGAGAGGTTACAGAGTAACTTTCCATTTGCGCAGTACTTCTCCTGAAGCATTCCAGTGTCTTTCACTCCTTATCTGCATTAACTTGGCTCAAGGAACAGCATTCAACTGGAACGCTGCACTGAATTTGTGTATTTAGCCATGCACGGGCTTGCTGGGTGGGTAAGGCTGGGTCTGATGCAGTGACATAAATCCTAGGTGGTACAATTCCCAGAACTCTTAGCTTAGATGCTAGATGACTTGTGCTTGCTTTGGTATCCCATTTTTTGTTGCCAGTAACTGGGCAGAGCTAGTGCATCCTTATAGGATACTATTTCCAGCAACAACATGAACTTAAATCTCACTGCTGTCACAGTATCAGTGGTGGCAATGCTTGTTCACTTGGCTAGACCTTTAATTAGTTGATAGGTGACCCGGCTTGCTAGCCATTTTCTCTCATTTATTTTTGCTGGCTTTCAAACTGGGGATTATGTTCTTGTTCAGCTGCCGGGATAATAAAAATACAGCAGGGAAAACTTGTTTCTTTCTCTTTAAGATGGAGCAGCGATCCAAGAATTAATCAGCTTCTATCTAACTATATCTAATAGGAGTTTAATTAGATCAAAATATGTTGAGTGGATGGATGAACAGTTAAATTAATTTCTCCCTGAATTTTTCAGCAGAATGAATGCCGCATGTTTCGAGTTCAGTTTGGTGGAGATTCAAAAGAGCAGACGCAGGAACACTGCTGCAGCTGCGTCCAGAAACTCACTGAGTATGTGCCGGTTCAAGTCGCTGATGAACAAAGCCAGAACCTCTGTTACAGTCTCAGCCAAGTGGAGGATGCTGAACGAAATAACACATCAGGACTATGTGTGGTAAGTAGAGCCATTCCGGGAGGCAGCACGACAGAAGCTGGCTGTCATGTTCCTGCTTTCCTAATGTGGCTGAAAAAGGTGAACAGAACAGTGCTGAAAAATTGCTTCTAGCTCTTCAAGTTGGGAACCAGCTTGCAGCTTTTCAGCTGAATTGTACTGCTGACAAAAAACGGTCAGAGCCATTTCAGCAACCATGACTTACATTCTCTTTTCTGTGTTTACCTACTCCATTTTTGCAGTTTTAGTAACTGTAAATACGGCTGTTGTATCCATTTTAGCTAATCTGATGCATTTAGAAGGGATTTCAGGGTACACCAAACTTTTCAGCTACATCATTTTCAAGAAAATCCAGGAAAAGTCTTACACTACTGGACAGTGGCAACAATATTTGGTAGAGAAAACTGGAGGAGGGGAGTTAAATATATTGCTGGTTTACTTACACTGTTAGCAGAAAGATGTTCAGGAAACCTTCAAAACCTGATTTCAAGATTTACTGCTTGTTTTCAAGCAGATTTATCTGTACTTTGGCTTTCACTCATTTCCTAATGAGTAAAAAGAATAGAGATTACATCAAGTATTTAACAGCAGAATACTGTTGAACATCTGTCTTACTAGCAGTACCACTCCACAAGTCACTGGAAGCCTCACTCCAGAACAGAACTGACACCCTGAACCATCTTTTCAGGGGTGTAACCCATGGGAAGTTAAAAGAGCACGCTCCTGGGGAGCATCATGGCATTTCTTTACAGTTACTTCCAGCAAGTAGCTTAAAAGTTACCTTGGTTTAGATATGACAGTTTAACTACAGGCCTATTATTCCCTGTCTTTCATTTTTAAAGACTTTAACAGATGTGCTTTCAGGTTCCATAAAAAGAGATGCCTTTTTACTTCCCGTTATCTCTAATCCTGCACATTACCCACTCTTCTTGGGAACAAGCCCTTATTTGCATTTAATGTTTTCTAGCCAGATGAGCCTCTGCCAGATTCCTGCATGAACTTTGGAGAAAGAAGATCTACAAAGCAGCTAGCACAGGTAAGAAGGAAAAAAAAAATGTAATTTGGATCCTATACGTGAATCTCAGGTGCAGAGAAAGCTATCTCATATGCTGTAAACATCTGTTAAGTGTCTTCATTAAACATCAGGATGCTACCAGGGCTACTATCTGCACCAACAAAAACTAAGAATTCCCATTCTTCAGTCCATGTATAAGGTGGGTGCATGATCCCTGCTTCTGAGCAAAGCTTTCTGCTAGGAAGGCCTTCATTTGCCACGTGCTTTAATTCATCTCTCCCTCGAGTTACTAGCAAATTCTCTTCCACCAAGGCTCCTCAACAGCTGTACACATCATCCACTACTTGCCCCTCTACACTTTTTACTCAGCTTAACGCAGCTGTGATGTGAGCTGGGATTTCCCATGCCCTGGAATTATAAAGCTTGTTCAGGGCTAAGCTTCTTTCCCCAGTTCAGCTTTGGAGACATACCCATCCTGCTGCTGCTCCGAATGCTTTTGAGTTGCATTTCTCCATTTCCACCACCTCCAGAAGGGAGCAGGAGCTTTAGTCTTAGACATTCTCTCTAGCAATGTTTTTTTTTTAAAAAAAAACATTTTTAAAGACAACAACATGAGCAGGAAGACTTCGTGTGAACCACTACCATTACTAAAAATAGGAGGCATCTGTTTCAGTGCATGCAGACACAGCTGTACCAGACATCAGCATAAGCAGTCTGCCTGCCCTCATGCTGTTCCAGCTTCAAGCAGCGGGAGCTAGAGGAGCTAACAGCAGTTCTGAGCTGCCCACAGGAGGCATGCTTCAGCCTTGCTCTTGTGACAGAGCATTGGAAGAGGCCACGCTGGGCACCTGAAGTGCTTTAACCCAAAGACAGACCCCTCCGTACCACGGTGACCACTCACCTTCACCTCCAGCTGCCTCTGTGCGCCTCGCAGCAGCGCACACTCTTTGCACGGGACCATTTCTCTCTCACAGAACGCGTTCACTGCAAATCACGTTACCCAGGAAACTGACACTTCTGATGTAACTCCCGCGCAGGCAGCTCTGCTGGAACTGAAGTTAGGTAGGAGAGAGGCGTTCCGTACATAAGTCATATAGGATTGAAAGTATTCAAACGGCGTAATAACAAGGCAGATGCATCTTTATTAAATGCCAAAGGAAAAATCTGACGTAGCTGCATCGTTACAAAACCCACGTGGCGCTACCTTGTATGTACGAGATCAGTGCAACACCTTGGCTGTTCCTTTGCAGTCTGTGCTGAAACAGAAGTTGGAGCTGCCCCTGGTGTACCAGCATTCGGTGTGGAGCGCGCAGGAGCTGGGACCCTTCATCCGCTTATGCCTGATGGACCAGCACTTCCCAGCCTTCGTGGAGGATGTGGAGAAGGAACTGAAAAAGCTCACGGAAGGCTGAGCCGCATGAAACTCGTGGCCGCTGCAACGCCCGCTCCAGGGCACACAAGCGTCAATGCCATTAAATATGTGGAAGTCTCGCATGTTTTTGTCAGTGTTTTATTTTTAAAAACAGGTGAATCCACTTTTTTTTTTTTTTTTATACATCATTGCACTTCAACAAATACACAGAACACAAGTTCATGCATCTACAGTTACGCACATCATGAAAACCCTGTTAGGTCTATTTCTACAATCTTTAAATCATGAGAAATTACAGTGTCAAACTAAAGATAACTAGTTGCATAGAATATCACCATGCTGTAACATTTCATTTAAACAAAAAAAATTATAAAAGTTTGCCTGAATTGAATGTACAAGAATATGTTGAACACGTCAGTGCAAAAGGATTTGAGAATTTACATGAGTTAACAAAAAAAAAAAAAATCACTTAAAAAGCAATCATATATATATATTTATAAACTGAAGTTTTGTTTTTGTTTCAACTGCATTTCACCACCACCTCGTCCAACTGTTCCGGCTTTTGACGTCCGACCGCAGGACACCCAAGTCTCTCTATATAGGTTAAGCCCTTAAGATACATTTCAACTTAGAACTCCTTCTCTACGTCCCAGAACAGCATCATCCTCTCATCTTTCAGACATACAGTAAGGAATGAACATCAGCAGCTTCAAAATGAAACACGATTACTGGATTTTGGTTTTTCTCCTCCCCCCCAAATATAAATATATACTGTATATATCTGTAAGTCTCGCCGTACTTTACAAAAAGTATCACTAGATGGCAGCAGTGCGTTTTAGAGCTTCGCCAATTGAACAGCTACGGTAAGTAAAAAATGGCGCATGCGTGATCCGACTTACTACTTCTAATGTTTAAATATAGTAAGGAGAAAAAAAAAAAGCAACATTCACAGCACATCAAGCCCAAAATAGTTTACACCTTCTACACTGAAGCAGTATTAAAGTTTATCTGACTAGGTCATCCTTGCAGGAGAGGCTAAATAAGGCATGCTTTAGACAGTCATATTGTTGCTCACTTGAAAAGGAAAACAAAAAAAAAAAAAAGAAAAATCAGACAGAACTGGAGTTCTAGAACCAAGAGTTCCAACCCTTAAATTTAGCAGGTCATATTGCCATCAGTCTCTCAGAAACTTAAAGCTCTAAAAAAGAAATGAGAAAAGGTGCTAGTCAATGCCTGGCAGCATTTCCAACATCGCATGCCACAACAGTACGTCAACAAAGCGCGTAACATCCAACGCGGTCTTAAATGGAGATAGAGGCTTTCCAACCAAGGTTAGCTTCCAGACTTTAAGAAGGAATTAGGGGAGTTCTTTTTATTTGTGATGGTAGTGATTACGTAGAGCTAGGGAGCTATGAATCATTAAACCACCTACATATCATGGCAAAAATCTTCAATACCCCCCAGCGCTCTAAGTGTGCCAGGAAGGCGCGCGCCATCCTCTGAGCGGAGGTAACTTTAGCACATGGAACCAGTTAAGTTTACACATCCAAACCATGACAGAAAAAGGAGGACTTTAGTCTGCGCGTTTCTGAGATGTGTGCAAGTCATACTTACATGATAAGCATTTTTAATTTGTGTTTCTCTGGCGTAAGTTTTTATCTTTATGATTGTTTGTAGAATTGGTTTTCCTGGGGAAAGAGAGCACACACAAAAGAAAAATGATTGACCAACACCAACCACAGGCCTAGGAAAGCTTGTACATGCTCAGTTCGCCGGCATTTCATTCTTCCTTCACCCCAACTCCTTCAAATGATATTTGCTTTGTCGGGTAAGGCCCTGGCAGACTGCAGTTTTCTTTACTGCACCGCTACCTAACAAACCCAGCAGCAACCATTCCCAAGAACCAGCGATCCATGCCCAGTTTACATGGCTTTTTTGTGCCCCTTCCCCCAGCACTTTTTCCTCCGTTGGCCACAAAACAGGCCAGAGATCAATGCTGAGGCTTCAAAGAACGAGGATTACGCCTGCTTTTACTCAAAATATAACATGGGGCATGCTGATCCATATTAGAGCTTTGCATCACCCAGAACATGTCTTTTAAGCACTGCAGACTGCCATAACCCGCAGAACACCTCCCAGTAATGTCTTTGCCTTAAAGCACACTTACATTGGCCCAGCTGGTTCATCATCTGCAGCAAGAGTTCAGGTGCAATCCAGGGGAAGACAAAAGAAGGAAAGAACAGAGAGTCAGTGTTTGTACCGCACGCCAGCTGAACTGCAAAAAACAAAGTGATCTATCTACAGCATTAAAGGCCATTCCGCTCGGTAGTGCAAAGATTCATGGAGTTATTCTCAGGACTCAAGTTTTAATGGCAGGTATGTCGCTTCAATGGTTTTAGTTAACACTTTGAATGCTGGTCATGAAGAACTGCAACTGTAGCGGACAGATTGTTGCAACATGGTCAGACTCATCTTGTCCCCAAGTTCCAGTGGTTCAATCTTATAAAAATAGATGAGAAGACAAACCAACATTTCAGTTGTAAAATCCTGCTGTTTGTTTTCTGGGATTCATTTTTTAAGCCATCCTTCAACTGCAGGCAATTAGGTATTTGCATATACACAACAGGGTATATATGCCATATGCTCATCTTCCACCATGGATGACACAACCTTTTCGTTTCCCATTTTCCTCAGTATCTAATTGGAGCAGACCAGGTTAGGAGGAGACTGAAGGTTTGGAACTCGATTCAAGTATCCAATGCAGCCCTCGGATAGCAGCACGCATCGCGTGCGTGTCTCAAGAGCGCAGTTCTCACCGCCAGGACAAAGCCTGGCGCTGCGACACCTCCAGACACAGGCTTCAGCTAGAGGAGACTGACAGCCTTGTTCTGCCTGAGCCTCCTGGTGAGAGGCCAGAGGAAAACACTCTCTTCTAAGAATTGGACAAACAAATGCCTGCCGATGTTTGGCATTAGCTCTTTCGTGGCCAATTGAACATTATTCAAATTAAAAGAGACCTTATTTTTCCCCCAGTCTGCAGTACAGAAGACAGAAGTGCATTTAAACAGCGGTACAAAGTAAATCCAGAAAGTTAGGGTAACGCTCCTGCAGAAGTACGTTTTGGGGCACCAATTCACCACCTGCTGTTTTAGCATCCCGCAGTCGCCTCCTGCCGGGAGGATTTTTCACTGAAGCCTTTAGAAACTCTCAGCAGGATTCCACAAGGGGCTTGGTGCACATGAAGCAGTTATGGAAGTTACAGTCTGAACAGTGTGGGCATCCGCATGAGCACACGCCAGGAGTAATGTCTGTCAAGCGGGACATTACTCCACCTGTACCTTCAAGGCAACGGATAGGCAAAGCCACTGCTAGCACGGACAGTGACCAGAACAAAAAAATATTTCAACAAAAATAAGGAACTAACCACAAACCAAGAGCTTTACAGCCAAAAAGAACATACTAGCGACACACCAGTGTCCACAGAGGTCCATTACCAGCAACAGTACACTATCGGACAAGATACAGAGAGAACTAGGACTAGTAAGGACGACCAGACATCAATGTGCTATTGTATATACAGTGGAGATATACAGAGACACATCAGGTACTGGAACACAAAGCACAGCAGAGTCAATCTAGAGGCTCCTTTCACCAACATCTTTTGATTCACAAAAGATTCTGAAGCAGGCCGGTGCGGGGAGCCAGGCACAGACAGCGAGCCCTTTGCCCCCAGCCCATGCCGGAGCGCTACCGCTGCCTGCCGGCCTTCAGCCCCTCAACTCAGCTTTCTACAAGCCTAAGTGACATCTTTGAGAGTTTGTTTTGCTGAACTTCAGTGATAGCAAGCTGCCACGTTAGGATACAAGTTCTCTCTCGCTATGAACAAAACCATTTCATCTTCTTGGTGAGGATATTTCAGATGGCGTGTTCAAGAAATAATTCACATTTATAAAGGCTGCCAGCAAAGCATTTCCCTAACAAAGACCCAGCAAAATGCTCATGAGGATACTTATGGTTATGTGTAAGGCCACCACGTGCCCCATTCCCTTCTATCACCTACATGTGACCGAGGAAAACTTATCTATGCGTTAGTTACACTACCCCGGTCATCCATATCACTGCTGAAAAAGCATCCCTAGTACAGTACAGACAGAGACCGAAACCTGAGCGAAATCAGGGGGCAACAGAACAACAGGAAAAATAAGTACAAAATCAGGTTAAATAAAAGAGATTAAAAACAGCAAACTGAAATCCAAATTAGTTGTGAATGTGAATGAAGAAGTTGTAAGAAAAAGTGTTAACATTATGATTTGTGCATTGTATAGACTGAAGCGGAGATTAAACAAACTCCAAAGCATGCAGATCTCTCACTTACCACCATTTTTTAAGGGTATGATGCAATTGAAGGGGGAAAAAAAAAAAAAGAAGTCATAGTAACCGACAAATATCAATATAACTCAAAACCTTTATGCCAGAAGGCCTGCCCTAGTACCCGATGTCTCTAACCCAGTAGCATTTACAACGCTTGGCCATCAAGAACATGCCTCCAGTGTGCTGCTTCATTCCACCCCGCAGCTGCGGGGCTCCTGAAATGCTGCCAGGTGAAGCAGTCAGTTCACAGCTGACCAAACCAAGCCCCCGTCATTTGTCAGGAATTGGCTTTTCAGTTGGGGAGGGGATCTGCAGAGTCCAACAGATCACTGTTTACATAATAAAGCTTAAGGTAGGTATAGCGATTATCTGCTTAGTGTTGCCCTGAAATAGCAGATTTCTGAACTGGAAGAATTGCTACTATCTTTAGCGCATCGCATATAGAGCATAACCAATCCTTCCAGGCAAGATTTCAGGATGTTACAGCTCTACAGAGATCTTCAAACAGATGAGCTGTAGCCCCCACTTGTATGAACTGCCTGGAACACAACCCCCGGGCTGAGAAGGGCCCCCATGTTGTACAGGGCCACCCTTTGCTATGCTCCTCACACAGGCACAACACCCAGACCCACCTCGCCAACCACGAGCTGCAGCATTATTGAAGCACACAGCCGTGTTCAATTCCTGCTCAAGTGCTGCTAAGGAGGAGCCAATAGCTGTGGCTGCTTCCGCCGTGCATTACACTACGACGTCTAGAGCTTGCAATGCAATTTACTACAAGTACTACAGAGGTTGCTGGGGAATTTTTATATTTAAACCAGCTAAAGATTTTGCTTTCTGGAAGAGGAAATTGGGCCGTGCTTTGACAACTTTTAAGAGGGACATTTGTAAGAATTTGGATGGGTTTGTCCAAGTTCACAGAAAGACCTGCATATCAGGTTTGGATTAACGAGCTTATCTTTTGCTTCATTAATTACAAGAGTGTTGGATAGAGGGGGCAGATGTGGTGAACGGAGGCACCCATCTTGCTCCATAGAACAAGCCAATAAAGGTATAGCAGTTGCTCTGAGATGGAATGAAGCAGAAGGCAAAGGCGACTCTCTGGCCAAGGTTACTTACATCAAACTTGAGGAATTCTGCTCCTATAGCAGCAGCTAACAAATCAGTACCAAGGCCCATGGAAGCCACGTTCTCTGATTACTGCTACAATACAACAGTGCTTGCTTTTAGGTATGGTTTATAGCTACAGCCTTGCAGTGTGCCTGATTGTTTTCTCCCCTGGCGAACTTTAAGTGTGGGAGAGAAAGGTGTGGGTAACAGGCAAAAACAAAAATTAACTTGTTACAAGGTAAACTGCGTAAGTGAAAACAGTTTGTTCTTTCAATTACTTACAGTAATAGCAGGAACAGGGAAAGTCAAGAAAAAAAAAATGAGTATTAGAAAGAATGTGGGGATGTGGATGGAACTTCTGCACAGCCAGAGCAGAAATGCATTTATGAGAAGTCTTTGCATCGAGCTGGCAAATGTGAAGGGAGGAATGGAAAAGCATGTATTGTAACCCAGGTATCTTATGGCTTTGGACTAAGGAGTATGCAGAGTATGCATTTCCAAGTAAAAACTGTTTACATTCCTACAGGGGAATGTAGCCAAGGAGTTTTTACTTTCTACTTACCCCAGAACACACCCTTTAAAACAGCATCTTTGCTAATTGTAGGCTAATTTGATCCAACCACAACAAGAAAAAGCACTTTCTTTAGGAAAGTTTGATGCACTACATTGAGGTCACATTGGCTGATCACTACATCAACCAAAATAAAGCAGCTTACGCTATACCACAGAGGAAGAACAAGCTATTTGCTCCCTTTTGTTGCCAAAATAGTCCAAGCAACTTGCAAGCTGAGCAAAATGCATCAGCAGTCCCCTGCTGGAACGGTCCCCGCTGTGCATGGTCCCCATGTGCATGCAGTGAATGCCAGCACCTCTGGCCTCGGCATGCCACGGTCATGCAGCTCTCAGCACCAAAAGCCCCTGGAAGCTGCACGTCACCCCCCCCCCCCCTCAATGGTACCAAACCTAGCTGCTCTCCAGAAACGGTCCGTGTTGCTTTGCCTCGTGCAAAGCAAGTCAAAACCTTCGTTCTTAAGTGAGGCAGAAATTCAAGCGCAATCTCTCATCCATTCCTCCTTGCAGCACATAATTTGAATGCGAGATGCTCACTGCAGACACCCCTCCTCCCACGAGGACAGGAAAGCCCCCAGTCTGCAGGCAGGTGAGCACGGAGCTGCCTTGGGCACCCCCTAGTGCCATCTGCACCACACGCAAGTCACGGGTGCAGAACTTCCTTTTCCTGCTGCGCAGCAGCATCCAAAGAAACAGACATCGGAATTATGTGAAGGAGGAAGTATCAGCAAAGGAGCTACTGAGCAGCCCTGTTCTGTGTCATGAAAAGCCATTAAACCAAACACAAAAAGCAAGGTTCATGCAAAAACTGCAGTCAGGAAATGCCAAAGTTAAAGGCTGCCCTTGCTCCTGGGGCATGGCAGTGCTTGTGATGGAGACAGCGGCTTCTGCACTGCTCTGAAACCTGAGTGGCGTCACCCTGCAGCTGAGCTGTAAGCTGAGAAGTGCCCTGGGTGTCACCAGGTGCCCAGCACTGCACCCACATGAGGGAGGTGGTGACGGCACATGGCAACAGGTAACTTTCAGCCCGCGGAACACAGTGATGACGGAATTAATTCCGCTGATTCTGCTTGGGCTGGGTAGGTAGAGTTCCCAAGAGCTCTGGAAAGCACCCCAAGCATCTTCTGGGACAGAGATAACGTTATTCTCCAAGCAGCCACATCCCCCACCAAGAACCGGGCGCTTCTGCTCAGCATCAGTTACCCAAGGTCTTTTGGGGTGCATCGTTCAGATCTGCTTTTGTTTTCCCTTTTTCAGAGGAATGTATTACATTCACCATGACTGCTTTTCTCCGAAACTAACTTCTTAAGATACTCTTAGAGTGCTCTGAATAAGTCACTGCTGCAGAAGGAGAAGAAGGGAGCCGAATCAGAGGATTCTCTCAGTGAAAAGCCCAGCTGGACACAGGAGACATCCCCTTTCCAGGGAGAAATAACATTTGGAATCTGAGAAAAAGGAAAAGAGACCACAGCAGCTGCCAAATTATATTTATACTATGTAATGTGACGTTCAGACAAGCATCTAATTCATACTCTGTTAGGCACCTCTTAGGCTGCTCCTTGGCTACAGCCACAGCTCCCTGCAGCACGCAGAGGCAGACATACTGCTTTGGAAACACTGAGTTCAAATTCCAGACAGCACCACCGCATTCAAACATTAACTTTGGCATTTCGTAACAATGTATTTAAAGTAAGTGACATGAGTGTTTTACTTAGGTTATTCCTGAAGTGTGGAAATCAGCTGACTATCAATGATTTCTCACACAGGCAGTCTTAAAACGCGGTGGCTTCTAGGGTGTTTCCCACCAGTTATCACAGAATGCTTCAAACACGTTGAAGGGAATACAGGACTCAAGATAACTTTTTATTTGAGATTTTATGCTGATTTTCTCTCTCCATCCAAGAAAACCTAACACACAGACTGTGTGCACTGAATTTTGTCCTCCAAGAAAGTGGGCAGAGAAAACAGATGGGCACCCCAGAGCTTCATCACTCTCCAGGACTCCAGCTGAGCTGCCTTTCAATTAACAGCCAACTGAGCAAGCAAAGTCAGTGACCTCAGTTACCTGGCCCATCATCTGGGACACCTCCATCAGAGATGATGAGCCCGGGACTCTTCAGGCGTCCGGAGAGCAGCCAGGCCAGCCAGGAAAACTTCAGCCACGGAACCAAGTCCGTAGCGAACCCCGATGCATGCTTCACCTCTTAGTGAAGCTTAACTGCCCTAACACGCTCATTGTGTTGCAATCTGGTAGAGTCAAAGCCAATTTATACTGGATTAAGTCCAGTTTATGGTGCTTACAGTAAGGATTTCCATGTTAATTTACAGTTGTCGATGCTTTGTTTCAGTCCTAGTGAAACTTCTCCAAGCGACAGTTTGAGAAATGCAGGGAACTATCAACAGGCACCAAAAAATGAGGCAACATTCTCCCCGGCCATCCTGACACCAAAGTCAGGCCACAATGGTAGAGCAAGAGGAGAGAATCCCAAGAGGGCATTTAAATGCTTCTTTCAAATACACGTCAAGTTTTCTGGGCTGGCTGAGAGCCGCTTTGAGGACAGACTGCTGGCCACAGAAACCCCCTCAGCAACCACAAAGCTGTTAGTAGCACAGGTACATGCACTACATGGTTTAAATGTTGCTGGCTACACACCTGGGAACAGTCTCAATGCATGCTCTGTAAGAAGTTAGTAGATGCCACCAAGGTGGTTAAGATCAAAAGCTACTTTCCTCTAGGTATGCACTATTTAAGAACGTTTTTATCTGCTATGGAGGTGATCCAAGCCTCAGCCAAGGTATGAGCACTTATTATTTGTAAGATTTCTTGTTCCATTCGCTAAAACACAACTTGGGAACAGTGATGTTGTTTTTCCCAAGCTCGACAAGCAGATCGATATTTCGGCAGCGATGTTTTCATCCCAAAAGGCAAACGTCTCGCTGCGCCGTTCCCCAGCGCTTGTGCAACCCAACAGCGAGACACTGCTGCGCAAGCTACAGCACAGCTGCCTTTGGAAGCTATCTGTGGTGCTGCAGGGCTTGTCCAACCCAGGAAAAGCCCAATGACTCAGTGCTTCCCAGCACTGACTCAGCGTGTTCCCCACTGCAGCACCTGCTCCTTCATTTGGACACATCGTGTTCCCACAGCAAGCAAGATGGCATTACCAGCTGTTTCTCACAAGGATTCCTCGGTAAGTTTTCTTGATAAACACGGTAGTAAGCAACTAGGTGTCTCCTTAAAGCATTTTTGTCAAAGAGGTTCTTTCAAATACTCATTTTAGCTTCAAACTGCCCCTTTCCCCTCCGAGGAAGATATGCAGAAGAAGATCAAAAGATAAAACGGACTGTTTGGTACATGAAGAAGTTGCAGCTAATCACTGTTACCGAACCTAGTAAGCTAATCTTAAGAAAATACAACTCAGTGGATATTAGTTAGTTTCCAGAGCATTCCTTAAATACATCACTAATTCAGTTACACACCACAGTAAGAGCCAGACCTCCCACCTCCCCACCCACCCCCTTGAAAATGTGACTTTTTTGGAAACATCTCTCTGGTCCCAATCCCTTGCAGTGTAATGTTTCCTCCCAGAACCTGCCCAGTGTCCAATTCAGGCATCACCAGGGATCAGAGCGCTTCCACGTCTCCCCATGCTGCCCCATGCTCTGTGGGACCGACGTGCAGGATTTCATGGCTACTACAGCGGGAAAGAGACAAGGGCGCTAGAGCCACCTCGTGCAACAGAACACTTTACAAATATTGTTGTAATTCCCCTCCCATCCCACAGTCCAAGGTCCGGGGGACCCTCTCCACTTACTGGGTTTAATATTTGGAGAGTGAACAGATGAAGGCAAAGAGCTCAGAGCTGAAAGAACTGTGCTGATGATCCCTCCTGTCACAAAGACCCACTCTGTTCTGCTTCTGTTTCCTTAAGTTTGCTTTGCTTTTTTTCCTCCTCTTACAAGCGGCTCTGAGCACACTTACCGTCTGGGACTTCGTCTGGCCGCTTCCTTTTCTCATAAATAACTATGATGAAAACGAGGATAAAAATTTCTGCCAAGATCCCCAGAAAGGGCCAAAGAGGAGCCAAGTGGCTGCGGACGCGCAGGATAGTTGTGACGGACACGGAGCCGATCTGGTTGGTTGCGTTGCACTGGTACTCGCCGGGATCCTCGTTGATCTGTAGGTTCGTGATGCTGAGCTCAGTGTAGTTGTCTTTATTTGAAATAAAGAATCTGCCAGAAGAGTTGTTGATGTCCTGATAAAAAGAGAAAGGTGGAAGAGGAGAGAGAGAGCTTTACTGAGTTCTGGCACCAAGGCTTTTCATTTCTGTGTCACGGGAGCGACAAGAAATGGGATAGATTCTGGCAAAGAAGTTGGTACTTCAGCACCATGGAAGAGCCTGCTACCAGCATCCATTCTCTCTCTCTGCCCAAAATCAATTTTGCTTCAAATGCACACACACAAAACCACATCAGCCTGACTGACACACTGTATTTCACCCTGCTTTAACAACAGCAACCAGGAAATGCCAGTGGTTGTGATCACATGCGCAGCACAGGTTAAGATTATTCCACATTACATTTGATTTTTCTAGTTATTTAAGGTATGGTGAACTTACTAAAACTTCGCATTTGTGTTTTTTTTGTTGTTTTTTTTTTCCCTCCACATACAACTCACAGGTTTGGGGCCAGGGCAGTTTAAAATACCAAACTTTAGGAACATTTAGAGAAAAAGAAATTCGAGGCCCCATGTTGTTTCTACATTTGAACACAAGGCTTCCGGACTTGATACGTTTAAAGACAAAGTACAAAAGTTTGACCTTAAAATTAACCGTGGATGAATTTATCAGATCACTTCACCAGAAAGAAAGCACGCAAGGAAGCCTGCACAGCACTCAGGTCTCTGGTGACTCACAGCGCTGGGTAGGTCACCCATACAGGATTGCCCCACGAAAAATTAAGCCCACACTTAACAGTGAACAATCAACTCATGTTACTACTTGCTTAATATTTTTTTCAATCTATTAATCAAATGACTGGCTCTCCAGCAGGTTGTATGCTAACAAAAACAGGCAGGCTGAAGGACTCAAGCTTCTCTTCTGTTATTCCAATGGAGGTTCACAATTTCAGCTCACCATTCTGCTTGCCGCATTGGAAAGGTACGACCACCTGAACAGGGATAGCTGCCAAACCCTTGCATTAAGTCTCGCTAGCCCAACAGGAAGACTGAAAAATAACATGGCAAATGCAAAGTGGTTGCTTCAATCCTGATGAGGGGTCCTGGCAGGACGGAACGTGCCGCCTAGGATGCCAACACCCCCCGTCTCTTACCTCAAACACTCCGTTGACCTTCTTGCGCCACACCCACTCGGGATGTGGGAAGCCCACGGACTTGCAGTACATCAGTGCCTCCTGCCCCTCGTTTTTATTCTCGCTTCGCTTGTGGCCAGTGATGTCAGGGATAGCTACAGAAGAAAACAAAACCTCTGCGTTCAAAGGGTGTTTACTGAGAAGGTAATTATTTTAAGCTGCTCCGAACAGAGAACAAGACACAAGCTGCCTGGGAGCTGCTGCCTTTCCCACACCAAGCCCACCTTAAAGAAGGAAAGCTGATCCCCACATCTATCCAGCCAGCACCTCAAGTGAACATCTGCAGGAGCATCCTTCAGAGAGAAGTCTCAACACCAAAACTCAGTGATGTACCAAAAAGCCCCAGAACTGAGATGGCTCCACCACTCCCCAGTGCAGGAACAGGAGGAACACCCTCATCTCCCTATAGTTCTATGGGGATCTTCAGCCTTGAAACAGAGCTGCAGGGAATTCTGGTTACAACCTGCCTGTTGTGTCAGAGCTCTGCACCGATTCTGTCTTAATGCAAAGTTCTGAGAGCTGAATCAGGCCACTATTCCTCACAGCACAGTTGGAGATCTGGGCCACAAACACGCCGTGACGTGGAACGCTCGTTACGCCTTGCAGCGATGCTGCAGCAGGGCATCTGTCACAGAGCAAAAGTCAAGATCTCCCCAAGAGAAGTTTGATCCAGCAGACATGCACATATCTATTGTATATATGCTACGTATGTACACGTAGGGGCTGCAAGGTTATAACCAGCAAAACACAGCCCTACCCATCAGCTGAGGGTACTCCGAATCAACTGGTCTATCAATAATGTCCCTCCTGTTCCCTGCAGCAGGTCCCATGCAGCAGCTCGCTGCAGCCTAATGCCTCACGAGGGATTACGCCGGATCAATGGAGGGCCCAACCTGAACCTTCGCTTAAGCAGATGGCTTTGGTGCCGCTGTGACCACCTTTAAAGCCCATTCGCTTTCTAGCTTGCTAATTATGCCACACGTGGCCTGCTGTGTGATCACGGCACACTGATCTGTTAATCTAGTCAAAGTCCAAGCTCAAAGCCCCAGGAAAAGACCCCGGGCACCGGAGTTTATCCCAAGGGGCTACTCAAGCAAAGTTGCCTTTACGGATGGCAAACCCTACGGACAGGGCTAGGGAGGGATCACGGCATCCTGACAGCTCATCTGCAACCGTGAGTCAGAAGAATTAAACAACATTTCAGCTCTGATCCGTCGCAAAGCGGAAACAAGCAACATCTCTTGTGCAGCTGGGGAGCATCAGCTGGACATGCCCTTCCCCAAAAATTACACCCCAGCTCTTGGCAAAAACATTTGATAAGTTACACGCTCAGAGAAATATTACCATCTCCTTGCAGGATGACAGAACAGCAAAGGAAGTGCATCATTAAGGTCTGTGAGGATCCACACAGGCACATCTTTGCTAACAATCTCTAATTTATGCGACCAAAGCTGCAAGGAGGGTGGACAAAGCCAGACAAACGCTGTCTGGTTACAAGGGGATGCTAATCAGTTTTCATGTCAAAGGTCTCAAAGCAGAAAATCAATCAGCTTTAGGGTTAAGTGTGCTGCATTACATCTTCAGCATACCTCGCATCAGTAAGCAGCTGCGCTGCCCTTCCAACACACTGCTTAGGTAAGCTCAGTGGCTTCCCTATAGCTTTGGCTTGGCTGAGGGTGATAGAGAAAATGGAAGGCTGGCAGAAGCGGAGAGTAAGAGACAAAGCAACAGCCTCAAATTTAGCACTCAAGGGTCATCGAATTCCTAGCATTAAGGAAGAAGAAAGAGGGTTCACCAGCTTAACCCAAAGCCCCACGCAGCCTCCACCTGACAGCACTCTGAGTTTTTGTTGCCGTCTCCCAGCAGAAGAGGCCGGAAGCAGAACCTTGTAGGGGACAAGATGCAGCCAGCCCACTTTTTCTATGAGGAAAAAAAGAAACCTTTCTAGGACAGGGTAACTTTTACTGCAGGGTGACCCAGCATTCTCCTGCAGCAGAAGAGAATTCTATTTAAGAGGAGGACACCTTTGCCAGGTTATCCCAATGACAGCGAAAGTGACAAGAGCACATTCTGCCTTTTCCTTGCTGGGCACAGTTATGCAGCAGCCATTTCCAGCTCTGCTAGGGCAGGGACTATTTTTGTACACTCTGAAGGGAGCATTACATGGAATATTAATATTTCAGGGCATCTGATGCTAGTCAGTTTCGAGCTATGGCTGAGACATTTCCAGTACTTATTCTATCAAAATGTTTGGCTAATTGCCTTCTGCTGTAGAAACTACATTTAAAATATCACTGCAGCTGACCTCAATCACAGATTTAGCAGCAGAGCAACCTTTTCCTATGAATCTTTTCTAGCCAAGGTTTCCGCCATCCTGCTCCAGTGCCAGTAACATATAAAGCGCAGAACGAAGCGGATTTTGTTCGTAAAAGATTTAGATGTCACTTTAGCTTTTATGCAACAGCATTCAGCAAAATGCACATGTGGGCACAGAGTGCTGTGTCAGGTCCCACATCACTGCAACCAAGCTAATGTCCCTAAGAAAGGAAAACGAGGATTTGAATTTTTGCATTGTGAAACTGAGAAAAGACAATGCTGGAAATCTAAAGACCTGTTTGAAACAGCACAGGAGAGCACGAGAACAGGGAGGGCTAGTTTAAACTAACTGAAGCTCGAAATATGTAACGCAATAAACACAGGTTTACTCATTTTTAACACAAGTAATCTCTTTATAAGCATCATCCTCTTGACAGTTTTAGTATCAACAGAAAGTTCTGTGCCGCATCATGCCTTCACACTTCAGGTACACAGCAGGCACCAAACGCATGCACCAGCCACGTTCAGAAGGGTGTACTTTAATACAGCCCGGAAAGAGTTGCTTGGGTCTTTGTGGTTTGGGGTTTTTTTTTGTGCTACAGGGCAAATGCAATGCAAACCTCTTCATGTACATGAGGATTTCAGTCCTTGATTTCCAAGTATTTTCAAGATATTTGGCTAGCATTACTAAAACAGAGGGGAGGACTAACATGCCTAACAGCTGCAAAACTATGTCCCAGATAACAGAACCCTTTCAAGTTTTTTCCATTAAAAGACAAAACCAAAGCAAGGACAAAAGCACCTAAAAATATTTTTGCATGTAAAAACTATTACGCCTTATGGGTGACCTAGTAAAAAGTCTCTGGAAGTTTTCTCGCTCTGCATTACAATTCAAACCCACATCTACCTCTATAATCCGAGTGGAAAGCAAGGACACCAAAAGCACTATAGCACGGGAGAACATCACTTGCATTTTCCTTTTCCTGTTTAGGACTGCTTTAAGATGCAGTTGTGGTGAAAGAACACCTGATTTCTTCATTCCCTTCTGGTACAGCATTGTGAAACTGCAGCAGAGATTTCTTCGGACAGACAGGAGTCAAGAAAGCAAGAGCTTCCAAGGCTGCAGAAACAACCAGTGGTTTTCCAACGCATGACTTGGGCTGGAGCCAGAGCACAAGCAGACAGCTCACATTCTGGATGTGGGTACTGGTGTGAAGCCAGAGCCTCTGGCTTAGCTGCGGTTAGGGGTACAAAAAGCATTTTAGCCAGAGTGGTAGATTTTATGTTCTGACACTGGTCTGAGCACTCGCTGGTGAGAAACAGCAACTAAATGGGGACAACGGAAGATGAGGGTGCAGAAAGGGATACAGGAAGGAGGCCAGAAGAACAACATCATGATGGTAGAAAGGCCTACAGGAAAAAAAAGCAACAGACAGCTCTCTCTCTCTAGGTGCACAAGAAGAAAGGACGGGAAGGCAGATGCCATCCATCAGTCACACTACATCAATATCTCTCCTGGTGCTCGCACAGCTTCTGGGCAGCCAGAGGGGACTGGAAGCATGCTCTTCACCATCTGGTTCTCACTGCTGCTTTTCTGTACAGGACAAGGCGGTTTGCAGAGCATCAGAAGACAAGAAAAACTTGTTTCCACCTCCTCCTCCACGGTTCTTGATAACAGCAGAAAGATCGCAGAGAATTCATTTAAGAGTTGCATTGCGTGCTTTTAATCTTCCAGCGTGCAGCACTACAGAAGCACTGCAGGTACCTGGGCTGCGCAGAAACGGAGCAGTTCAGAAGCCTACGTCCAGACAGCAGCGCTCATGTTTCTGCGCTCTTGTCTTCCTACACAGCACTTGGAGAGATTGAGGAAGAAAACAGGCAACATTACATAAAAGGCAAATGGCACTGGTGTACCCTGGGCTACATCTGCTGCGAGGCATTTGCTAGAGTTGTTCTCAAGTTGTCAAAAAGTCACTATTTTGGTCCACAGGCACTCTTGTATTCAGGGCCAGCTTTTCTATGTGCAGAACCGCAATACAATTACAAGCAGCAATTAAATGAACAAATTTGTCTATAACTGCTCATCCACAAATGCTTGTAAGGGCCACACATGCAGATAAACATTAAGTTACAGCATCTGCACAGCCAAACAAGATTTGTACATCACTGACACATTACATGTGCCTCAATGAGCAACTAGTTAGCATCTCCATGCATCAAGTAGCATCAACGTCAGTTTGATTTGATAACTAGAACTGCTTCAGCAGGACATGTAGAATATTTATACCCACCTGCAAGAATCACAAAGAAAGCCCTCCTTTCTAGAACAGGAGAAAAGGCTGCATATTCCTTGCAAGTGGGATGGATATATTCAGACTTTTATATCCAGGAAAATATATGTGATGCCATATAAGTTTAGCTGTATGGCTCTTCCAGGAGCAGTAACTTAAAAGAATACTCTCTAAGCAGAATAAATTTACCTGCAGTGCTAGGACTGCAGGGAGACAACAAAGTTCACTTTCACTTGTGCTTTAAGAGCAATCTCACTGTATCCCTACACCAAGTTTCCACGTAACACAAGTTAGACAACAAAGATACTTTCAGTTTACCAGCATACACATGTTCCAGTTTCCCATTTGCTCTGCAGAAGCCTTGGGAAGGCACTGCCCACTTCAGACAACCTCCACACTTCAGCCAAGGAGGAATGCTGGGGACTCTGCAAGGAGGAGCTGGAGAACAGGGTTACCAAGTCCCTCAGTTTCAGCTGCTCAACAAGCTGCAGGCGTGATGCCTCCAGAGTGGTGCTCGTTAACTTTTAACTGATGATTACTCATTTGTATTTAAACATAAATTACCTGTGAAAAGTGGTTAGGAGGATTAATTGTCATTCTCCTCCTGCCCTTAATGCCAGTAGTTCAATCAGATATATTGGCTTTTCTTTCTAGAATCTTCAATCCTCTGTCGCTGTGTAAACCTCTCTGCCACTGGACAGCAGAGAAGCCTTAAGCCAAAGGTTTCCAAAAGGTCTTTTGACAGATTATACAAAGCTGGAGCAGGTCTTCTTCAATCCATTATCAAAGCTGTGCTTCCTGACTCTGGAAGCAGTTTGTCACTCTTGAAAGCAGCCAAGAGAAGGCAGAAAGAATTAAGATCTTAATTAAGATACTGGAAGATTCAGCAACTATGGTGCAAGAGAAGAATGCAAAAAAATTTCACATGCCCAACACTTCGGCCAACAGAAACTTGGGGCACTTTCACAAGAACATGTATTCTAGATTTTCTTCCTCTTGGCAGAGGTATTGCATCACGCTGGGTGTATCTTGAAAGATTATTATATGCAAGATCATTTAAAAACATTTTACAATCAAGACAGGAAGTCAGCAAGCTTTTCTTGGTGCAACATCAATGAGATTGCTTATTTATCTGGCAATATTTACCTTCCCGAGGAAATTGTTTGTATAGTTCAAGAGACTTCATTTCTCAAGAGAGAGATTCATCATAATACTACCGTGCACTGTGGCTTTGCACAGACTGCTGAAACAGTCCCACTTCCTTACTTAGCACTGAGGAACCTGCCCATGCAGTATTCAGAGAGGCACCAGAAACTCCCAGGAAAACGTTTCAGCTTTTGCTACCGATCTGCAGTGCCCAATTTAAACAGGCAATGAACACAGCAGGATGCGCTGCACTGCCTGTCCAGGGATGCTAAGGAAGAGCAAGGCACTCTCCTTCCCACCACAGTTGTTCCAGCAGCACAGAGGAAGCTCTCTGTCTGAGCTGGGGATGTAATGAAGACGATAAGTAATGCTCATTTAAATTCCAAACAAATTTACCGTCTGCCATAAAACAAGCATTAGCCTAACCCCAGACACATAGGCTGGTTGCAACTACTTTTAATCAAGTTTTTGATTGATCCCATCTGTCTCTGGCTAACAAAGCTGCCATAACACATCGATTCCATCTTACCAGAGGACATGAGAACACAACCGCTGCACTGCAGTGACCACAGCCACATGTCGTCCAGCAATTCCCACATGGACAAAGTGAACAGCAATTTAACACTGTACAGAACACTACTATTCCCATGCTACCCCTCTTTTTCACATCTTAGACATTGTTCATTTGTTCCAAAATTACAGCAAGGCCCGGTGCAAAGAGCACATCTGCTGCACCTGAAGATTCCTTCACTCTAGTGATTTCTAGCCGCAGTTTTAGGGTCCTGAAGATTTCAGAAGAGTACCAGCATACTGAAGACAGAAAAAGAAGGAAAAAAAGCATGCACGAAAGCAGAAAACCCCAATCTGGTATAGGGCATCTGTCCAAACTGGCACCCAGGCTTCCCCAGCAGTTGGAATAGTCTCTCCAGACAAAAACCTACAATACACCAGATCCAAGCTGCCACGTGGGAGATGCTTGTTCTTACTTTTTCCCCGTTCAGGAACAGACAAATTCAAAGTACACTGAATTCACTCAGGAGGCCTCATTCACCATTAGAAACAGGAAGGAAGTCACAGCTGTCTTTCCACGAGCACAGACAGCAATCTCCTTATCCTGCTGGGCAGGCACGCCCTTTCATGACAGTCAGATTTGCCAAAGGAGCACAGAAGCATACACTGGAAGATATCTCAGTGCCCTCCATGAGAGCAATGTTCATATTCCTGTACTGGTGAGATCTTACCTCTGGGATTTTCTCTAAGACTTCCTCTGAAATTATAACCATAGATTGGATACAGGCTTGTGTTCACAAGGAAAGACAAAGTAAGCTCTCTTGTACAGACACCGAGTGCCAGAGGCAGTGAAAGCACTTCTCTTTTAGGGAGAGGAAACAGAAGAAAACAACAACAACAAAAGAAGTACCTCTCACTTCTATAGTGGCGTTGGCTACAGGAGAGTTTGAAAACACAAACACGCACAAGTATTCCCCTGACTCTTCTGCTCTGGGCTTCAAAATCCTGCAGACAGGGAGAGAACACACGAACTGTGTTAGGTACAGTGTCAGCAACCACAACAGGCTAGGAATGCTCCCCTCCCCCCCCACACACACACACTTTAATCTTTTAACAAATTATAGCTGTTCAATTCATTTTATGCGTTGTGGAAAGGTGTCTGTTCAAAATAAATGACGTCTTTTGCCCGGAAAGAAGGTGAGCTCTAGCTTGGAAAGCCAGTACCAACTGAGCTGGAGAAGCTGCATTTAGTTTAAAAGTAAAGGAGGACTCTGTTCCTTACTCACTACAGCTTACATGGAAAATAAGCAGATAAGTCACATTTCTCTACCTACACTGAAAAGAATTGTTGCATGCCCAACTGTTTTCTAGTTTATCACTTTCCAATCAAGCCTTGTGCTGTCATCTCATGTCACTCTTTTTTCTAGCCACGTCATTCTTTAATAGCAGATACTGGACTGCTCCATTAATGGTTTTCTCTGAGCCAAAGCAGGTCTGGAAAATCTGCAAAAGCTGCTCAGCTCATGGAGCAAGGTGCTAGAGAGCAATCTGCTGTCATTTCGGGAATTAGGAAAGGTCTATGCAGTTACAGCAAGCAGAGGTAAATACAGATGCAAGTCAACCAGAAGAAAACCGCAGCTGCAACAAATGAGAAAGTAAAATTTACTTCTGAAATGGTGCTAACTTCCAGCTCACCAGCTTTTGCTGGCCTTTGGAAAGCTTTTGGAAATGAATTACTTAAAAGCTCTATATGTTTGTTCAAGTATTTAACCACAAAAGACATCCTGGAGTTGAAAAACATACTGCGAAGCGACACAGAGCCTACATCTCCACAATGAATAAATAAAATATTGTCGGGAGCTCTCCACAATGCTCCAAAAGGCTTTAAAAAAACCATTAAGTGAATAGGACACAGCTGAACAGAAATCCTGGAGAAGAGCACTGTAACAAAAGAATTTAATTACACATGGAAACTGCTTAGTCACATGGAAAAAGCCGCCCAGCCTGACACGATGCTTTCACTCAAGTCTCCACTGGTCTTACAGCACTCACTTTCCAGAGCTGTCGGTGGAAATTTGAAGTTAGTCATAAACTTTACATCTTTTAGATAAAAGCGATACTCACTTTCTAGAGTTAAAAAAGATTATCTTGATGATAAAGCATGATCATCAAACATCAAAGCCATCATTGATGTTTAAACAGCAGCTGGGCAAATGGAAGAGCACTGGCTCTGAACATGCTGACACTGCTGGCAAAGGGTGGCAAAGTCCTGGCCCAGCTACAATGGGACAAACCCTGCCTGTGGATTTCCAGCACAAAGCTGTCATCAAACTCAAGGCAGAATGCAGAGAACGCCTCTGTTTCTGTCACTGTCAAAGGCCCTAGTATTTAAGCAAGCATACTCTGGTCACCATTTTTTAATCAATCTTTAAGAGGTGAAGAAAAACATTTTTTTTTCTTGTCGTTGTATATAGACTCCATTATAAAGCATGAAGCTATGGCGGCCTCCAGGAGAGCTTTATTGATTTATGGCATCGCTACAAGCGTAAACTGATACAGCTGCAAAGTCTTAAAGGCAGACAAGAGCCTGAAACAAGCATGTTTGGCCAACAACTTCCCTCTGCCCTGCGGCTTCAGGAGGAGCCCAGCTTTCCAGCACCGAGGACTTTTCAGCAGATGGCAAATGCACATTGTGTTCAGTTTAACTCCATAATCTGTCACCCAGCCCTGAATTCACTGATGAAGGACGTGGAGCTCCTGGAACGAGTGCAGAGGAGGGCGACCAAGATGATCTCCTATGAGGAAAGGTTGAGGGAACTGGGCTTGTTTAGCTTGGAGAAGAGAAGACTCCGGGGAGACCTCATTGTGGCCTTCCAGTACTTGAAGGGCGCGTATAAACAGGAGGGGGATTGACTGTTTGTGAGGGTGGATAGCGATAGGACAAGGGGGAATGGTTTTAAACAGAGACAGGGGAGATTTAGGTTAGATATTAGGAGGAAGTTTTTCACACAGAGGGTGGTGACGCACTGGAACAGGTTGCCCAGGAAGGTCGTGGATGCCCCATCCCTGGAGGCATTCAAGGCCAGGCTGGATGTGGCTCTGGGCAGCCTGGTCTAGTGGTTGGTGACCCTGCCCACAGCTGGGGGGTTGAGACTTGATGATCTTTGAGGTCCCTTTCAACCCAGGCCATTCTATGATTCTATGATGATGACTCTATGAAGAAAGAAGTCACCACTTTACTCCTCCAAGCTACCAACACAGATGAAGAGCGTTTTCTAGAATTAAAGCACAGGATGACCAGAACCACTTCCAGATGCTTCCTCCTGTTTAAAAGAACACACTACAGTTGATTCTTACTCATTTTCCATGAAAATTGTTAATTAAAAAGTTAGACTTAAATCTGGGCTTTCCTATTATAGCTGCCTTCCAACAAGAGCAGCTATAACATTTTTGAATGAAGGATCAGGAAAAACGTGTTTCCTCCTGTTCTGTGCAGCAGGATTTTTAAGGAGGGCAGTTTAACCTACAGATTCTGAGGCTTTCTGCTTCATTAACAGCACTGAACTCCAAGTACTAGCTACACTTTATAGCAAACAGACGCATATTAGTGACTGAAACACTAAGAACCAAAACCTTTTTCTAAAAGGAAATGAATACAAGGCGAGCATTTAATTATGAAGCAAATGCTCAAGTTAAATAACTTCTCAACTATTACTATTTTGACATTGCTTCCATTCATCGTCGCTTATATAATTTAGTATTTCTGGGTCTGAAAGCAAACTAGAAGTTAACGAACACATCAAATGCAATTCAGAAAAGCTACAGAAAGCCTCAAAACACAGCATGCAGTAGAGCAATCTGTAAAGGAGCAGGCATTTAAGATTGTATTTCAGATGTTAATTTACCAAATTCTCAAGCTGCCCCTGTGATTGCTCCACCACACTCCTCACTCACTGAGAACAGGGAAGCTTTCTCAAGTCTGCTCACCTTACTCCTTCAGGAAGTGAAAACTCCAAGTAATTTTCCTTTACACAGAAATTCAGACAGAAAGAAAATTTACCCCCAGCTTGGAACAGATTTTTGAGAAGCTAACCTTGATAGGTAGTTTCTAGTAGCCTGTGAGTGTCCACAATCCTGATGCAGTGTGCCTTTCACATCACTCCAGCTGGTGCTTCTGTACAAGGCTGCTCTTCAAGTTAAACTCCAGAAAAAGCAAAGCCTTTAAATCTCAGACACAGCACTAAATGTTATACTGAGTGTGTGGTTATGTATCTAACGGCATGTATTTACAGAACTAGAGTTTTTAACTGCAAAAACTGAACAAATAGTGCAAGGTGGTTTGTAGTGGAAAGCAGAAAGGAACAGCGTGAACACAGCTTTGTCAGAATTAAGTACAACTTCCATAACTTTGGGGGTGAATTTTCACCTTGCTAAGGCAGTGAAAACCTTTGGTATTTCTTAATTATGTGCCATTTGTGCAGTGAAGAACCCACAGAACTGTGGCAAAAGACAGAGTAGCCAGGGAGTGCACAGGCAGACAAGGCCCAGTGCACCAGACGTGCTGTACCTCATCAGGCCTTACCCAGACGTAAGCTCCTCTTGCTGGTGCTTACAACAGCTAAAGAGGAGGCTCAAAACCAGTCGTGTTTCTCCAAAGAGATACCACAGGTGGTTAAGATGTTCCCTAAGTGGTTCCCAATTTAGCTTAGCACTGAACAGAAGGTTGTGCTTGAGATCCATTCTAGCTCCAAGAGAAGGAAATGAAAGCTGGGAGGGAAAAAAGCAAGGAAACCACATGCACAGAACAGATCTCCGATGGCATCACTGAACATGTTCTGTATGCTCTCGTCAACTCCACGGCTAGAAAGTCCCACTGCAGGAATGCCGAAACCCTGGAAGGATTTCTGCTCGATGCAAGCTAAGAGAAATGGAAGAGCTGGCCATATACACTCTGTTCACCTCCACACCCTCAGATGGGAAGGAGAGACAGATCTGGAGCATACACACGTGGAACACATTAATGCTGAAAACACGGACATACAGACAAGAAGCATGTGATAGAGCTCTGCTGCTTTAGCCAAGATTTGGTATTATTTCCAGGCGCTGCTCTGACAACACTCAGGGAACAGTCCTTCACATTCCAAGGTCAGAAAATGACTAAACCAGCCGACTGCTGCAGTGATTTACCCCTGTACAACAGAAGTGCACAGCTGAAAATTCATCTTCATGTAAATGTAAGCAGGACAGAGATGAGAGCACAATAGACTGGGAGTGACGGAAAGCTAGACTTGGCGTCTGCACCTATGTCCATGTGTTACGGATACTCCAGAAAAGAGTTAAAGGAATTCAGAGTGAAATGACAGCCTAGAATAATGAAGCCTGCTGCGTGTTTTCTTGATGTTGCATTTATGCGACCCAGACAGCATGGCTGTGTTATTCCAGCACTACTCACAAGCATACTTTTTGTCAAGCCCCTAATGCAGATCTGTATCAGGACACTGAGCCAGGCTCCCAGGAGTCCCAGAATCTCAACAGCTATTCCAAAGCTGCAATTCTATCAATTTTGGTATTCTCCAGCATAACACTAGATTTTTCCCCAAAGAGACTTACTTGTATTCTGTAGTGTTTGAGGTTTTTCTAGTGCCAGGGATCTCTTCTCCATTCTTTACCCAGTAGCTGGCAGAGAGGGGGCTGGGACTGGTGGTGAGGTTACACTGCAACGTGATGGCGGCCTGACCATAAGCTGGGATGGTTATGTCCTCGCTGGCATTGATCCTTGGCTCTGAAAAAAAGGACGCATTAAGTAGCAAGAAATCTTCACTGGCAGATGTGCCACGCTAGTCTAAAATTCAAAGAGGGAAAGGGAAAGGAAAAGAGACTACACAAGGAACGTCACTGCACTAAGTTGGGAGACATCAAGAAAGTCACAATAACACAGCTGCCCACTAGAGCAAAGGCAACACCTTACGGATCAGCTGCCCTATATGAGAAAAGAAAAAAAAATATTCATTTTAGTTGGTAATATTGCTACAGGTTTCAATGCAACTCTATCATTTTTACACACTGCTGAACGTAAAATGGGTAAATATGTGTCCCAAGAGCATACACAGAAGAAATCGACTGTTCCTCTGGAAGCATCCTCAATCTGGCTATTACTTGGTGCCCCTGCTTGCGATGAGATTTAAAACAAGACCATTTTCTACACAGAACAGCCCTCAAAGGCATGTCCTCTGAGTAGCATTGCACTAACAAAAAACACTAAGGGCTACCTAAGAAAGCTATCCTGCCTGCAGCTGCCCATCCCCATCCTTCCACACCAGGCATGAGCATCGCTCTGCTATGAGAAAACCATACAGAGCAAGCAAGCAAAGTTACATCTGATTAAGCTTAAGAAAGATGCAGAGCAACTTCTCCTGTATGTGGAATGAGATCAAACACCCACTGAATAAGACACGAGTCAGAAGAAGAAAGGCTGAAAGCAGGCCTTAATGCTTAAGAATAAAATACAGGAATACACGCTATGTTAAAACTGGAGTCAGGTTTCTAAAGCAACCTGAACCATAAGCATTTATGATGGAAAAAAGTGAGTCTCATTCCATAAAGAGACCACACAAGTGGCATTCCCTGCTGGCTGCAGTGGGTCGCAGGGCTCACAGCTGGTTTCCAGCATTCACTTAAAAAAACAGAACGCAGGATGACAGGGCTTAAAGGGAATTCAGGAATTCTATGAGACTTCTGGAAACACCTTAATGTGTTAATGAGGCACAAGCCTCCTCCTCTGCAGGTGGGTGAGTAGCAAAGTGCAGGAAGGTGAAGAAGTTGGTCAGTAACAAACATCTCAGTGATTTCTGCACATCAAAGGATTTTTAATCCTGCTTTTTTTTTTCCCCTCTTTGCCTTGCCCTAGGATACTTGGAATACAAATGCAGTCGTACCCATGCAGCCTTCTGGATACTCATCTGCCAAGTACTTGGAAAGCAAGTTATTAAATGGAATGAAAAGTGGAAAATAACAGTCCTGTCAAAAAACATTGTACTTTTCATTGCATAAAGCATTCATTTATCCAACACGGTGCTTTGATTATTGCCCAGAGAGGCAGGCATGAAAAAATATCTACCTTCTGCAAACCTGACAGAGCCGTGTGGAAGCCCCATATATCCCTTCCTCCTTGTTTCAGTGGGCAGGCCACACATCTACTTTTCACAGCTATTTAAATTACAGCTCTCATCTAACTGTGGAAGAACTGCAGGTACTGTACTTGTGGTTTTTTTTCCCCTTCTCATAGATAACTCGCTATTAGCAAATGTTTCCCACTGAATTCCTGCCTCACTATACCCATGCTGAAAATTTTATCAGTGCACAGGTCACTTTGGGTCTTACAGGGACCAAGATAGGTATATATATTTTTTCCCCATCCCCAACAAAAAGCTTGTGTTCCTTCTTAGAAAACCATCAACAGAGCTTCGGAGTCACTTCTGGGAACGTGTTTGAAAAAGTAATTCCGTATTACAACATTTATAAATAGATTAAACTTATGCTACAATTCAGTGCTCATGCTGGCTTTTGTTTTAAATGCTGTCTTTTTTTTCCCTACAGAAATCAGGAAATTAAAGATTGAATAGAAGGGTTTTGGCAGTGGTAATCTTCTGCCTTTTGTATTGCGTTGATAATGGACCACATTAGGCCAGCTCTTATGATTCTACACTGACGAGACAAATCATACAGCTACATCTGCTAACTCACACCTATTCTCGCCTATCTCAGCTAACCTGCAGTGTCCAAGAACACCCACAGTTGTCTCAAGTTCGCTTTCCTGGGGCCTTCCATGTCCAGCTTGCAACTTTTTGAAGTGCAAAAGACGACTGGAGTCAAATGCAGTCTCACCTATGTCTTCTACTGCACCTATACTATTTTAGTTTGTAATAAATGAAAGCACTCAGGCAATCCTAACTTCATTTAGCTCTGTAAGGCAAACTGCACATGGAGTATCACTGGGACAGCAACAAGCAAAGATGTCCAACTGAACAAGATGCAAGAGTTATTTTCACACATCTATCACCTGCACTGTCCCTTTTATGTAAGGTCTGGCTGTAAAATAAAGACAACCAGAAGTGAAATTCATTATCCAAATTAGTAGTGAAATTGAAGCCAGATCTAGCTCTTGGGTGCTAACTCTCAAATCTAAGTTGCACTTGACTTCTCAGTGAGAAGAGGTTGTGCTCTATTGATCCAGTTGACGTTCTCTTTCCGTGGTGCTGATGTCAAATAAGGCCAACAGCAAACTGGGCACCATCAGCTGGAAATGCCAGCACTGTTTAGCCAAAATTCCTGTTTCAGAGGCAAGCTGTGCTCACACACAGAGTACAGCTGCTGAGACATCTTGGGCAATGTCAGATACGATGATCCCCATCTGCTTGGAAGTCAGCTTCTCCCCTTATCTGTTTCCAGCAGGGACACGCAGGAGTTTGATGTCAAGGTGCTCTGTCTCCCAAATAACAGTAGGTCACATCTCTTAACATAAAACGTCACAGAGCAAAAGCATTAAAATATTCAGTTCAATACTTTTTCCCCCACACGTAAGCGTGAATAAAACACAGAACTGGAATAATTATCCCAGTCACAAGGCACTTAGCAACGAAGTCACGATACACACTCCAGAATTAGTAGCACCAGATGCAAGGAGACGACATGAACTGGGGAGGAAGATGAGAGGTTAGCCTTCAGTCCCCAGACTAGGTTAGTTTCAATGGCCTGAGAGAGGAAAAACCCACTTTCCATATGGAGACATCTTCACAGCAATTCACTCCCAAGTGACGTGGCCACCATCACCGACGTGTCATATGAAAAGGATTTTCTCCCTCTGTAAGTTACTACAGCTGACTGGACTACACCGAGAGGAACACAGACAGCAGGGACTTGCCATGTGCAAGGGGAACTAAGGGTTTTAGTGAAGGGGGCATTCCAGGAGACGTTATTTCCTGCAAGACAATTTTTTTTTTTTGAGTTTTGTCTTAAGGCAGTATAATTTCCAAAAATTACTCAGCTCTTGCTACTGGAGGCAATGCAAGCAATCTTACAGCTGAGTCATTCAGGACCTGGACCTCAAAGGACGAAAGGAGCAAGCACTAGGACTGAAAGCCAAGCAGGTTTCAGCTCTACAACCCAATGCCATTTCCATTTTTCAAGTACACCCATTGGGTTCACTGTCCATTTTTCCATGTGCATTGATGTTGTTTCCATTTCCCAGGGGGTGTCTCTGATCCAGGCCCACGTTGCAGATTTAAGTTGCTCTGCCTTTAAGTCATTATGTATTTGCCTTATTTTGTTAGCAAACAAGGATTATCATCTATCACCCTATACAAAATGAAAGAGGGTTCTTCTATACCAGTTCTGATGATATAAATTTCCAAACTCATTCAAAACTGGCTTTAAAAGCCAGCTGCAGGCTGAAAGGACTTGGAACTATAGGTCCCAAAAAGCAATTCTGCGTCAACTACATTCTCTGCTTTTGCAAGCTTTCCCCTGCTAAAAGTCACATTCTCAGACAAAAGTTGTTTAGCAAAGGTTATTACTTCAACTTTGGAGGAGGGTTTTTCTCCCCTTTCATAGGCTGGATTACGAATAGCTGCATAAGTTCAGCGCTGCTGCATCAGAGAACTCATCAGGAAACATGCTGCTGTTCAGAAAGGAAAAGAAACACTTCATGGAAAAATCTAAACATTAAAAGTCACACACAACGAAAAGGGAAGGATCTCTACAGAAGCATATATGCAACCAAACTCATGTGAGGAAGGCATTCAGAGGAAATTCCAAGAGAACTGAAGAAATTAAAAAAAAAAAAAGCAAAAGTTAGACCTGGGAAGAACACAGAAATCAAATATAAAGGCACTCACAGAGAAGCTAGCATCAGGGTGGCTAGAAACCTACTACAGAACTAATGGGAGCACGGAAGGAGCACAAACTCAGCATCAGGCTTGCTTTCACACATAAGGTATGAGAAACACCCCCAGATTGTCCCAAGTCCTCTGATCCTAAGCAGAAGACAGACAGGTGGCAGCACTACAGGCAGAGGAACAGTCTTGGGTTCGAGACACCAGGACAAGGCAGCAGGGGATCAGTCAGGGTCATCGGGAAGGTAAGGACACTAGACTGCCTCTAGATACTACAGTACCACTACTGTAGGGTGCCGGACTCACTCTGAAGGACGCTTATAGTAGCCTGGGCTCGAATCCACGTTATGGAGGGATTTTGCCTCAAGTCATTCCTCCTGGGATCGTTGCTGGCCCTGCACTCGTAAGTCCCAGAGTCTTCCAGGGTAAGGCGGGTTATTCTCAGCACACTCACCCCATTCGCCCCGTAGGCGGTGTTAATGGTGACACGGCGCTTCCGAGCGCCATCCCACAGCTGTTTGAAAGACTCAGCCCGGTTGACTTCAGCATACCACCACTGGATCTCTGGAGTGGGATTCCCAACCACATCACAGTACAGTTCAAAGGCGTCCCCCGTGAGCTTAGTTTCTGACATGGGCGACTTGACAAACCCAGCTAGAGGGAGGGGCAGCAGAAACGCAGTGACAGAGCAGCAGAAAACAAAAGATCTTATAAAGAACAAAGCAATGAGGTACAGAAAACAGTTTGATCACACATTAGCAATCTACAGTAACAGCTGTTAACATGACTTTTAGAGAGAAAGCACAACACCGAACACTCGCAGCTGGAGGTTGAGACTTGGAGACCACAGCATTCATAGAGGTGAATGGGATTTCAGTGTACGCACACAGGCAGAAAGATCACCCCATTAGTCAGGGAGCACCTTTGGTGCTGTTCATTTCAAGTGACCATACAACGTTTGCCTTTTGCAACAGGATGCTGTGCTGACGTTCACGATCAGGCCAAAATACCCTTACTGTGGTGTGAAATCCTTCAATACTTACCAGCTTCCAAGCAATGGTAGGAGCACAGACACACCAAACTGTCCTTCAATCCTGTTTTCAAAGGTATCTATTGAAAACTGCGCAGCCTTAAAGCTGGTCTCTTCCCCCACGCGCCTGCCTCCCCCTAAAACTAAAAGATTAGGATGCAGCTGGCCAGACAGATTATGCAGCACAACCCGTCAGATGGCTGCGTTCCCTGGGCAGCAGGGCTCCGAGCTGCAGGCACAGTGCCACACAAACTAGGGACTGATTCACCCCTCCCCTAAAGACCATGGTTTATTTTCAGGAAGAGGACTGGAAGACAATTCAACAGTTAACATTTCTGAAGCACACGCGTTAGGAAGCATTTCACCCAGCTACAGGAACAAATGCTCCAAAAGAGTCAATTAGTAGCACAATTACATTCCAATTACAAACCCATTTGATGAGGATTTTCTTAGCCTGGCACTCCAGCACTAAAGACAGGTGAGCTCTGCGCTCACAGAAATACCACAGCAAATAAACCATTGCTGGAGGGAGAGGAAAAGGTGTTGCAACACAGGTGCTGTAATTACCAGCAGTTATAAATGATGCTAAGAGCACTGCGTCATTCCTCGGGGCTAACAAGGATCACACTGCTCTCACATCACCGCTTCAGCTAACAAAGCAGAGCAGGTTATGATCCTGCTCTGCTGGACTGCCCCATTACAAGGAACCCGGAGTGAGGAAACCTGGAATTTCCAAAGAGGCAGAAATCGAGCAGTGAGAGCTGTCTGAGCATGCTTCGCTGGACGCAAAGGGTGAAAGCAACAACACAGCACAGCCTGCCTTCTCTCCACAGCTTAGTGTTCCCACAGTAATGCGGACAGAACAAGCTGCTGAAAGCTTTCCCTTCTGAGTTTGATTCTGTATTAACCACACGGTTAAAATATTGTAACTTGTGCACCAAGCCTAAAAAGAAAAAAGATTAAACAGGATGACTGCATCCAAAGGGCTCTTCAGCAAATATTCTCTGGGTTTTAAGTTCTAAACCCTGGGTTTCCATCAGTTCCAAATCCTCTTGAAAAACCAGTGTCTGAGATTATGATAAACTTCAGCGCAACGCTATCCGGACCTCAGAAACGATGCCATCAGCACAGACATCTCCGTAAATTCCCCCGTCCCATCACAAGAGAAAAGTGCTCTCCCAAAAGATATTCCAGGTTAGACTCAAAATTCCGGGTGGAAGAAACGGGAATGAAGGCGGCAGAAAAGCCTTCATGTGCAGATTAAGAAGAACTGAGCATTATGAAGCACTGTCAGTGCCATGAAAAACTCTACGTAAGAATCCAGGATTAACACTCGCACGCTCGGTAGTTGAGAAGCAGCAAAGGCAACGCATCAAACAGCATCAGTAAGTGATGGCAAGGCAGTGCTTCCAGCTGCTGTACACCTGCCAGAGGGCCATTTCTGATTAAAACACCCAGCCAGAAGCTACACAAAGTGCTGAGACCTGCCAGTACCCAGCAGACACGTTAAGAGAAGGGCTGAAAAGAGACTGAACGTTACCCTGAATGTTTGCTGCAACGCAACAGGAGCCTGCAAACTGAAGTGCTCCTGCTTTTTGGCAATTGTCAGTGATTTCCGTAATTGTTCAAAACCAAACAGAAAATGACACTGTACAGATTTCATTGCTTACATAAGAGGCTCTCGGAGCCCAACAGTTTCCTTACTTGGTCTTCTGCACCGCACAGCACTCACTGCTTTGTAATTGTCATGCTTTGCACAGCTCTAGAAATAGGAGCCTCAGAAGAAAAACTGCACGGCAAAATACAAGCAGGTCAAGATTACGCTAGAACCAACTGACAACTGAGAAACTGCCCATGTTTGTATGCATTAAAAACTGTATACTGTAGGGAAGCACCCACGGCAAGACAAATCTCTGCCTTCAGCACGCAAACATCAGCCCAGACAGAAGAACAGGGCAGAAGGGAGGTTAACAGCCAGCTGCTCGCAAAGGTCAGGGCTTCAGGGAAGAAGGCCACAAGTCTATCACACCTTACCATCCTAAAGAAGGAGCAGAACAGCCCAATTCTTACATGGATCCTTACTGGCCACTACAGCAGGTGTAAGCGCCTCCAAATGCCTCTAAGAAAATATTCTCATGAAGTTTCAGTAGTATCAATGACAGCTGTATTTATTCTTCTAGTTGTCAGTAAGTTACCCTGTTATACCGTGAGTTTTCCTCATTAAAAAGGTGTTTTGTGGTTATTTCTAAAGGCTAATTGCTCTTCTGCATACAAGAACAAGGAATAATCCCCTGTTAAGTATTCCTCACCAGGTTTTTACCAGATATTCCAAAGTGCAAGTAAAATAACATATGACAGTCCAGAAGATGGAGCAAACAAAGTACGCTATTGTATTTCCTACCAAAAACTTTTGTTAATAATTTATGGTTATCTGCCTAACAGAACGAACAAAGGGCAGGCAGAAGTTTCCACGTGCAGCAAGAGAAACACAAAGCAGACTCCCAGAGCCAGAAGGATGGAAGAAAAGTTCCACACTGCTTGGAGATGGAGGAGGGGAGAGCGGATGAGAAGGCTGAAGATTTAAGCGTAGAAGCACAGCTTTACCACTCCTGTTTCCACTGATGAGGCTCTACCAACGAAAGAAAGCCTCCAGATTAATTCTTCGCTGGCCAATATTCGAGCGACCTGTTGGACAGAAGTGAGCGAGGCCAAGCCAAGCCACATTCCAGCTTTGGAACATGAATGATTTGCAGCTCCGCATACCAGCAATACCCCTTCCAACTTCAAATGGCAGCAGCCCTGAACATACTGCCCTTAGCGACAGAACCCAGACAAAAGCCAGCAGCATCCATCTAAGACTACGTGTGGCAGACGCAATAAGGCTCAACTGCCTGCTGATGTTGGTGTGTAACCACAGCATGAATTCTGCACACAGCCACCACGTGAGCACTTTAGAGGCACGAAGAAATACTCAACTGCCATTCTGAGCAGCTTCTGCAGCCTGTTGGAGCAGCTTGTACCCGACCTCGGCAGGAGACCAATGCAAAACCACGCAGAAGACCACTCCTGAATAGCTCTAAACCAGCATCACAGTGACCAGAGAGCTGCTTAATTCCCTCACCTGCTTGAATGTGCATATTAAAAAAAAAAGAGGATCTTTGACAGATTGATAATTAGCACAATATACACCCACAGACACAAAACAGCGTGCAGGTGGTACCTGACAGTCATCCTTAGCTGCAAAAGGGCTGCGCTAACGATGCAAATACTCCTTCATTACTGAAACTTCACACAAGATGCACTAAGTTGCTAAAGAATCAATGCCAATGGCACCGGAGAAACAGGGGGAGAATATTAACGCAAATTAACATCTGCTCCTAAAAAAAGATGCTAAAATTAGGTTTTGTCTTAAAGAAAATGCAGATGAATGTCAGCAAAGGGAACGTTAGGCCTGTCCCAGCACAATGACAGAAGCAGCCAGGACTACGTGACAAGCAGGTATTCTTGTGCTGAATTCCCGTTACCTGAAAAACAAAAACGGTTCAAATCCAGCTCTAAAAGGAGAAAAGCATTTGGAAGGCAAGCACAAAAAGCACACCTGATTCCAGCATGAACCCACAGCACAGCTTTGGGACGGAATGCTTTACAGATGGTCAGTATGCACAACCACAGCCATCCTGTAAACAGGCTGATGCTTCACAGTTGTCCTAGCAGGCTGCCATATGCCAGTATTCCACCACTTCCACAGCTCTGGAGATTTTGTTTCTGCGTACTAGTTGAGAACGTGGCCTGCAATTCCATACGTATACAACGAGAAGAGCTGGCACGGCCATTTATTCTGTTCTCTCTGGTCTCTGAACACCCATAAAAAGCTCCTTATTAACGTACTGCAATTCATTTTGCAAATAGATGATTTTGGGAATGTCTTTCCTAAATGGGACAACAAAAGGCCAAATATCTTTGCTAAAGAGCTTCATTGCTGTCATTCTTTTTTTAAATCATATTCAGTGCTACCCAAAGTACTGCAGATGAGATACAGATGCCAACAGCAAACACAAACACCGCCATCTCCTTTATATTGAGGTTTTACCACCAAAAGTAGGCGTTAGGGTCAAAGTTTTCAATATGGTCTCTTTTTTTTTTTTTTTTTAAACTCTTCTGATGCCCTTTTCCTAACTGCTATTAGGAATTACAGATGTCAATACATTTTCCACCCCCCCCAAAAAAACCTTTTTTTTCTCCAGCATTTCCAAATACCCTAGGCTCTGTAGGGGTGAAGCCAAGCCAAGCGTTATGAGCACCAGCATAAGCTGCAGAATGATGAGATAAATCACTGGATCTTCTGTCCTGGAACAATATAAGAAATTGCATTTATGATGATTTAAGAGAGAAGAATACAACTCAACCCAATGTAAACACTTCAACATGCTTCTGAAGTACTGCATTTGTACTGTCTCAGGAGTCCAAGCGTAGCTGGAGCTCCTTCCAGTTTCAGGAAGGAAGAAATGACTCAATGACAATACTGAATCACAGATGTTCTAAGGTGGCTTGATTTTCCTTCACTTTAGCCTATTTTCAACTTTACTGCCTGATAAATCTCACCTGTAACTCGTATCGGGATCTCAAAGAGCTACATCAGAAGTTGTCCCGCTCCTCTGCCCATCTCCCCACTGCATCCATCATCTGGGCTTTGGAAGCCTAAGCACCAGCTGCCTGCTATTTAACAGGGACTCTGTCTAATTAACACATTTTTCTTCTTCACTGAAAAGGTGTTAATTATGTGATAAATTTTTCCAAGTGGAAAAGAAAAAGAGCACAATCTCTCTGACAATGTATTGCACTTGTACTTCACTTGGACAGAAAAAAAACAGCCTAATTAATATTCTGTGTCTTTCCAATACTGACCTTCACTAAAAGGGATTATTTGAAATTAAGTTAAATCTATACATAAAAGTAACAGCCAATACTCTGGAGAGAGAAGAAGGGTGCAAATACTTCCATTCCACAGAGAACACGAAAACATACCACCTGATTTCACTCATCATCTACCGGGTTTCATGGTTTCCCACTCATTTATCACCAGAGAACGCGGTCTTTAATCATATCACCCCTAAGAAGCTGGTTTGGTTTTATATCGCTGATAAGCGATGGGTTTAATTTTTGCAGTGCTCTCACTGCTCAAGAACCTAATTCCTGCAATCTCATCTTGCAGCTTTATACAGACGAAGGCAGGTTACGACTTGCTAGGGAGGAAAACATTACCCAGAGAGCATCGTACAAAATGCATGAGCCCTTGATGGAGCATTAGATTCACTGCACAGAGAAGGAAACTTGAGGATTACTTTTCCCAAGTCCACAGACAGGAGGATTAACGCTGGCTGGATTCAGCCCAACAGTCCCCATTTCTCTGCATTAGGAAGCCTTGCTCAGTTTGACGTGCAAAAAAGATTTACGGCCCAACTAATTCCATTCGTTTGCCCAAGCAAAAATTCAGGGAGCCTTTAAGTAAATGGTTCCGAGCCTTCTGTGTTGCAAGGCCGTCCTGGGAATACATCCTGCATAGCCAACAGAAACTGCTCCGCACAGAGGCACGAAGGAACGCCCGGCTCCTGGGTTATAAATCAGAGAACTCAGACTGGAAAGGATTTCTGAAGGTCCTCTGCTCCAACTGCATCTTCCTAAAGAAAAAGCCACTTGGATAAGGGCGAGGACTGCAAGCTGCCCATTCATCCTTACCCACAGACATGCACACAGCACACAGTGCTTTAATTTGAGGGCTTCCTCACAATTAACAAGCAAAGCTTCACGGCACACCTTCTTTCAGCTGCAACTACTATCTTACTGTCACTTATTTTGCAAAAAGCTGATCTTACCAGCTGTCATAATTGAATGAAAAAACACGATTTGCAGGCAGAAACAACACATGTATGTAGTAGGAACTACATCTGTGCACCTCCGATTTCAGAAAGTTGCTTTCAACTCAATTATATTCCCAATCAGCTTCACCTCTCCAGGCATCTCTCATATTCAGACATCCCTGTATGAGATGTGGTCAGTGTTTCCAATGCTACGTTTGCAACAACCCCACGCCTGTATATCTGGATAACACAAAGCAGGAGAAATGAAAATAGTTCCAAATCTGGAAAATACAGCAAGAGAAGAATTATCAGAACAACAAACAATACCTGCTCCCTCATTTTGGCTCCATACATGACTGCAGCCAACAGGCTGACATCCATTTTCAAGTGTAGTGGTCAGCTTGTGTTTTTTCCTAGTCCTCTAGCTGGGAAGAACAAAGTTCCTCTAGTTAAACTGTGCTGCAGAACAGCACAATCTGATGCACCGAACATAACGCAGGCTTGGGCCATGCACAAACTGAAACACATTCCACTTCATACAGGAAACAAACTTTGATAACAGATTTTAACTGCAAACTTTGTTACAGGAAACAGCGTGTTACACATACTGAAGCTCCTGCAAAGGGCTCAGAAGTGCTGGTAACCAATGCAGCGCATTACATGTACCCCCTGTTCAGATGACACACGGGCACTCACTGAGTAAGAAGATGCTATTTTTACACAGCCATGTCCCTGCAGGGCATTCTGAAGCCCCCACCATAGCTCATTTTCTGCTGAGTTCAAGTTCCGCTTTCACTTTATAGGTTCTTCCTTACAAAAATGTGCTTTTTTGTTAAACCCAGTTGCTCAGAGGCACTGAACAAACATCATCTAGAAAGCTCCAAGCGTCTCTGCCCTGTGAGTTCATTTATTAAAGTGATTCTCTCTGCCTTGGACGTCCTGGCTGGATAAGAGTATACTACTGCCAACACTGAAAAATGCCACTACAGGCACGATATTAAAGCCTTCTTTCCTCTTCCATAGGAAGTATAGGTAAGTCCTCAGTTCCTTACAATGTTAGGATCAACGCTCTCAAACAACTGATCAGCAGAGCCATGATGAAACCAACGGATCAACCTGAAGCATACATTAAGTTGCGTGTGGAATGAGACCCAGAACAACAGCAAGTTCATCCATTCATTCAGTGCCTGAGAAAGCACATTTCTTCCTATTTGAAAGTAAATGCCAAAGGACTGCTCTTCAAGTCTTTAGAGCAACTCACATCCACCACAAGTTGCACAAAGACAATGGATAAATCCTAGACAGAATTACATTTAGGAAAGCACGAGTTTGAAATGCTGCATAAGAAAAGCAACTCTGGTTATCTTCACTGACTAGCTGCTCAGACCAACACCTTATATAGCATCAGTTAAACGACTGTGAAAGACAAAGCCATTCCAGTGATTCCAGAAGGACACACACCCCAGTTCAGGGTAACACCAGCAGAATGAAACAGGCTTTTAACCTGGCAGCATTTTCAAGTCCCAAAGAGGTTTGTCATTATCAGGTTCCTGAGCACAACACAGGCTGCTAATAGCTCCCCAGGGCTCAGCACCATAGGACTGCTGCAAGAGTCCAGTGACTCAAGGCAGCTCTCATCCTGCAGCCAACTGATTCCTGTTTGTTCAGAGGGTGCACGTTGTCAGGAAGCTGGTTTGAACACACCAAGAAGCATTTACCACAACAGATTTCCTTCCACAGAGGATTCGCAGCCCAGCTTCTCGCAGGTTTTTCCAAAGATTAAGCTTGCATTGTCCTTTGAAGAGGAAGGCATTATTCTGCAGTTCTTTCCATTCCTGCTTCTTCCCGACCCAAGTTAGGGACAAAAGGCTTACAATTCTCCATGCAGGGGAAAAAAATAAGCTGAGATTTAATAGCTTTAACTCCTTTTTAGGCCACTACAGAAATACTTTTGTTGTAGCTAAGGAATGTACAAGAGCTTCTCTAAAACACAAAATATCACTCCTTCACACGGCCAAGAAATAACTGTTAACAACCAGGGCCCATTCCCTAGAAGTAAATGGGAAGAAACTCAGCTTCACAAGATAGAAAAGCAGTTACCAACAGCTCTGCTTCTCATAGAAGGCAGCAGTTTAAATTTGTCCAGCATTCACACCTAACACAGCAACTGAAGCCTGCTTCCTGAAGATCTCAAAAATATTTTAAGACGACCAGATCTGCATCCCAAAGATACTGGAATCACTGTAAGATGTTGGGTGCAGACAACAACAACAAAAATAAATAAATCTTATGTTCAGCTTAGTTACTTTGAATCCTCAAATTATTCATTAGCAAGCTAAAGGTTTGAAGCACTTTCCAGTTTTGCTTTGACCTTTCCTGATCCAACAACTGTGTCTGAAAGGAGACTGATTACATTTGTCCCCAGTGCGAGGGAAGCACGCGCTGAATAGCAAACCCGTTTTTTCCTCTTTTAGGCATCCTGCAGAACGAGCTGCTCCGTCTCATCCGTGATGAAGGAAAGTGGGATGTTTTAATACACCGACCTTTGCAGAACTGTTGGATTATGTAACAGGTCACACAATCCGAGGCGGGGCTGCAACCAAGTCATCCAGCTAAAGAACAGAAATACCAAAAAATCGACGTGCAGAAAAAAAACTGAATATTAGCAGATGGAAAAATACATTTTAAAATGCAAAGAAGAGTTTAACTTTCCGCAGAGTAAGATTTGCCTGACAGCGATATGTGAAATGCTCCAGGAGTGGGAGCTAGAGAAAGGATGCTCTATTTTACTTCAGCAGTTCACGCTCTTGTGGCTGCAGAAACTTCTGTCTCCAAACTGCTCGCTTCAGGCTCACACATCTGTAGGTCAGAGGCTGTGATCCACCTGCCAGCCAGCCAGCCTGTTTTCCAGAACACAGTGCTCTTCTAGTTACAGGGAAGAGGAAGGAAATATATTAAGAAGATGCCACAATTCGCCAAACTTACAGATGCTTAAGTTGCATTTTTGGCTATTCTTTTCCCCCCCAAGGCACTTCTCCAGCACAGTTCAGCCTCTCCCTGTTTTGACAGGCCTGTGACTCTAACGTGCCTCTGACCACCAAGCCTTTGCTAACCCAAAGAGCCCTACCAGCACTTGCCACCTGTATGTAGGACATGCCAGCAGAAATAGCTTTGCTCTCCCTGCTGCTCGGTGCCAGCACATGCAGCCACACCAGGGCACGTCATAAATCAGATCCTTCTTTGGACCAGGGCTTTGATCTCGCACGGCCTACTGACACCGCTCAGATTATTTGTACAGAAATAAACTTCTGAGGGCAGCTCCTCCACAGCATCAAATACTGCTATTTAGAAAAATCAAATTCAATTCAGTACGAACCAAGATTGATGTGAGCTTCACTGACCGTTACCCGCACTGTGCAGCTGAGACACGGTGAGTTTGTTTCCGTGACACACACAAGTGATGCACAGGAGGACAACTAAACATCACAGGAGTCCAGCATGGATAAAAGGGACCATTTTGGAGCTTCTGGGTTTTCTAGAGTCAGTCAGCCTTACAGCTTTAAATGCAGCCTGCAGTCCTCTTGCCCAAAGACTCCTATTTCTCCTGCATCAGAAACAGCATCTCAATTAGAGAAAGAGTGCATCTGGACTCTTCAAGCAGGTAAAACAAAAGGGAGCTTGACACAAAGTAATGACAGAAACGCGATCCTTTGCTCAGCATGAGGAAGAAAAATTGTTCTGTGTGTACCAGCACATCACGGACACATTATAGAGATAACACGATGGGACTGAAACCCAGAAGGGAGGGCAAGGATTTAGGATTTCACTGTAAAACAAAAGAACTCCATAGAAGTCAAGGCAAGATCTCGTGTGCCTGAGCAGTCCAAAGAACTCGCATGCAGCCTAATGAATATACCAGGGAGTCTAAACTGACAGCTGAGGTTCACTTCCAAGAACATTTAGCTTCATTTTAGAGATTGTGCAGTTTGAGAACACAGTGACCTAAACGATTCCGTTGAGTTCTAGTTGCAGAGATCTGCCCGAATTCCAGTAAGAATTCAGTTCTGTATCACAGCATTTTTGAAGAGCTGCTGTACTTAATATGATGGCTGCATCAAGGGATCTTTCAATAAGTTCCTGAACCAAAAAACCCTCATTTGGCTGTGCAGTTGTTCTACAAAGGTGTTTTTTAAAATATCTTGTTGGAGGTCAGACCAAAGCACGTAAAGCATTTATTCTGTATCAGGCCCTTCTCTGCAGTGGTCACGGGAAGAATGTCAGAACAGGGCAAACAATCACCTTCTGCCAGACCTACGCTGCTCAGGGATTTCCTAAACCAGAGGTGATATTTTCATAGTCATCTTAGAGCAAGTCTGCATTTCTCAAAGAAAAAAAAAAAAAAGCTTTATTTAGTAATTTTCCATCTCTGAAAGGCAAGAGCTCTCAATTCACAGAGGACGACAGTGTAATAATTAGGAAACCCACTGGGAACAATAAATCCACTTTTTTTTGTCACACTGAGGCCACAGAGCGAGAGAGCAGCACCAGCAGCCAAGGCATGCTCACCCTGCCAGTGCCTGCACAGCCAGCTCCTGGTTAGTACTTGCTAGGTGCAGTAGAAAGAACGGGATAAATCATTCCTGCAGTTTATTTGCTTCCTAGAAAAGGCATAAAGAAAAAAGAATGAGATAGTGTTTTGCTGAAAAATCTGAATGTAGGTCACTGACAAACAGCTGAATTCAGATATTTACTCACTGTATATTAAAAAGCCCCACGCTCTTCTATATCCACCTAGATCGAAGAAGATAGAAGGAAAAAGATCCACGCAGCTCCTCACTCATCCACTTCCTTCTGTTCCTGCCTTGACCACTATTTCTAGCAGTTTAAAGCTGTTTCTCTGTCATTTTTCCGCTCCATTCTCACAAGCTCCCTTTCTGGAATCCCAAAATGACTTTCTTCTTAACTCCACACGGCTCAAGATCGAGGTCACTAAATAGATCCTGGGATGGCTAAAAATAGGAGCTCCACGAATCCCAGAGCAAAGCACACAGCTTTGCCTAAACCTATCTTGTGCTCCTAAGTGAGACCGTAAGTTGCTCTTGAGCGCTACGCAACTTAGAGCAAAGTGCTGAAAAACTGCCAGTTGAAAATTAAATGAATTCCGTGTGGAAGCAAATCAATATTGTGTCTCAGCTTTGTATGAGGCTCGGCATCCTTAAGAGACGTGAACTGCCCCATTCGCTTCAAGAAGGAAATGCCGCATTGCTTCTCACTGTCATCGCTGTCAAAGATACAGAAAAACTGAGCTGCACTGTAACCAATCTAACTACAAACAACGCAACTGAAGGAAACGAAGAATGCTCCTTGAAGGAAACAAGAACAATTACACTGCTGTCATGTTTGACAACAAGCAGTAAAGCTCTCGGTACAGAACAGTTACAGTCAAGGTACTCAAGTATCACTCACAGCTCTTCTGCAAAAAGGAACGGGCACAAATAAAGCTCAAGTACAACAGTCACAGGTGACAGCACTTATATTGCGGAAGAATCCAAAGGTGAAGGTGATCTAAAGCATTATAAAACCTTATACAACGGGAACCAGTCATCAAACGAACCTTAAATACAGCAGAAAGGAGATAATAAGGGAGAAGAGCAAAGAGGAGCCTGCTCAGAGACTTCTGAAAACATATGACTGTGCAGCACAAGACCTGGATGTCCAGCTGCTGCAGGGCTCAGGAAACACTTCCTTGCAGCACCTCTCTTCCAGCCATGTGGGAAGCCACAGCAGCAGCTAAGAGCTGAGCCCACTGTGCAGCCTGGTAGCCACAGGACAAAGGAGGCTGCTGCAGAACTCATTTTACCATAGGCAAAGGCCAAACAGGACATTATCTCCAAGTTATGAGATTTCTAGTTTATTTCCTGGAGTTGCTGAGGCCATCTATCACAGGTGTAGAGCTGCTCAACAGAGCCTACACCAAGAGCCTTCAGCTACACACTCAAGAAGCTCAGGATAACACAGTATGCTCGGAATAAACTGTTGTTTATTTGGTGACTTTCTGGCTTAAAACAGACCCCACAATGTGAATTACTATGCCGTCATATTGGCATAAAAACAGAAATATAAATTAATAAGATATAAAATGTCAGAGCACAAGTTAGCTGCTTGCAACTGCGGCTGCTTAAAGCAAAGGAGAGGGGATGAAATAATATTAGGTTACCTACGAAAGGCTGCTTTAGGTCAACTATTTGTACACCCAGGTTAGAATGCCTCAAGCAGAAATTAACAATGAGAAGTCCAAGGATAGGAAGCGTGCTGTCCTTCTTGGAGCCACACTGGAGACAAGATCAGTAACACCGTGCCAAACACGGCGGTCTGGAGCTCCTCACCCTTTGTTCTGTCAGCCTGCGTTCCCTTCACTAACCCTGATCACAGCCTGCTCGAACAGCAAATAAGCCTCACAGGCCAAAGGAACCACACAGAGCATTTACTCTGCCTCTCAACTAGAACACAGTTCTAAGAATTACCAAAGATCCCACGCCAAATTCTCATAACATCTTTCAGAGCTTCAGATCCTGTATCAAGATATCTTCCCCCCCCCCCAAACCAAGCAACCCTGATTTACATGACCACCTCTAGTGCAATCTTCATTGCTCTTCCAGGTCCTGGCCTCCAAAATTCATTTCAGATCTTCCTTACATCAGTCCTTATTTCCATCATCTTCACTTATGCCAGTCATTAAATACCATTTATAGCAACACAAAGGCAAGAGTTTCTTAACATTGCAAACACATGTGTGACTTGAACAACAGTAACAGTACAGCTGGACTGCAATTCGTAACTGCATGCAAACCAGTTCATTAGGACGAGCTTTGAATGAATATGAAGGGAATTGCAAAACTTGCACATTTGCAAGCTGAACCTGCTAAGGTAGCTTACTCTAGCTCACCCCCACCAAGCTCTTTTGGCCTAAACCAGGCCAGAAAGATCAAAAATAAAATCCAGGAGCAGCCTGTCAATATGGCATTTGCTTTTTCAACAGCTTCAAGCTCAGGACTGATGGCATCTTTTCACATCTTCCCTTTCCTCACCCATCACACCCTCCACCCTCCTTTCTTACGTCCTTCAAGATGCATCTTAGTAAGTGCATTTATTTGAGGTTCCCAAACAAGTGCACGAGCTCCACAGAGAGCCTCCACGATCCCCACATTTACTCAATGTAAGTAAAAACTGACAAAATGTGGGAAGTCGAAAATAAAGACACTACTTAGCTGCACCAAGCAGCACTTTGGCTTAACAGATTCATTAGTATATTATTTTATAACATGCACTGTTAAACAAGCCCATAGGAATTAAAGCATTCAAAAACATGGGAGTTTTTCTTTTTCTTTATTCATAGCAGAACACGACATCACAATCTAATTATCCTGTACAGAAAGGTTCCACAATGCAAATTCATTTAGCCGGTTAGCGTCTTGGGCTCTGCTCCTCCTCACGTGGAAGATTTGTAGATCTGCTCTTGTTCTTTCACATCTCCCCCAACTCTTTTTTTTTTTTGTATATACAAAAAGCTTCCAATCTGACATCGAATTTGTACACATACATGTTCCTGAGACAGGTCTGAGATTCCTGCAAAGGGTGGAGGATAGATAGCACGCTTCTTCATCCTTTTGAACACAGCTGTAAAGCAGAAATCTCTAGTTCCCTCCTTGCTTTTTTTTACCTCTCTCCATCAAAACCACCAGGCAAAAAGGCTGTCCCACCCTACAGCCTCCAGCAGTGTAACTGGGGGTCCTATTTACCCAGCAATCAGGACCCACTGCTCACACTTCGCCCCCAGCTTGCAGTAGCTGAAATAACAATGCTGACACCTCAGTGCTGCTCTCCACTGCATTCTGAACTGGGACAGTGAATAAAGTTCCGCTCTCAAAATGTTCTAATTCTTAATTACAGCAGATACCTACACCTTCTGATACTGCACGATGAAGAATCCTTCACAGCCTCAGAAGCTATCGTCTTTTTGCTCCAATGAGTTTGCGTCAACACAAGTGGTGACTTCAACCACCCAGCTGACCCAAAAAAGCTTCAAGCTTACCAAGAGAACATGAATTTTTAAAAGTCTACTGTAGCTATCTTACTAGGGGATAAACACTCCCAAGACCTTCAATCCAGACTGAAATTATTTTTAGATTTAATTAGACCAAATCTCCCGTAATGACAAAAGAAACAATGCAGTGCACGATGGCAGAGGTAGTGAAAACATATTCAGCATCAAGTAAGATTTTGTTAAAGGCACATAAAAAATGGCTCAGTGATCTCAATTGGAACAACTGAGTATTATTTTTGACAACTCCCAACTTCAAACAGCCTCCTCCTCCAGCAGACTGGAACTGAGGACAGTCAGTCCCAGCTCAGCCTCCACGAAGACAATGGGAGAAATCTATCTGTTGAACAGAGCATTACTGCCCTTCCATGGTTTGAGGCCACTTGCCCATGGCAATCTGATCTACTGCCAAGTCAGTAAAACACGGATGTAAGCAGAAGAGAAAACAGATGCGATTTTCCTAATTCCAACAGGGCCACTGCCCCCAGACAAGAGCCTCCTACCCAAAAATAAAATTCCATTAACACAGCTTTGTGTATCAGGTGCTTTTAAAAGTACGCAAACTAACAGATGAAAAACAGAATAAAATAAGACAGCTGACTGCCTAGAGCGCTGTTTCAGTTGATAAAACCAAAGCAAGCTGAAGCAGGGGTGGGTGCTCCAGAAGATCCAACAGGATCATGGCAAGTGGGAGCAGCCATCAGAAGGGAGTTGCCATTCAGCAAGAACACCAAAGAACTGCTCGGTGTAGAGAGTCAAGGAACACAAAGTAGCAGTGACCACTGTAAAGGATCCCACTGGACACGAGTCAAAAACAAACTGTAAAAAACGCATTTGTCCTGTGATGCAAATGGGAATGCCATCTGCAAGATGCACCGAGCGATCCTTCCACCCCACTGAGCTTTGGTCCGGCCCCAACTGGAACAGCGGCCAGTTCTACCCATCACATTCCTGAAAACGTGACTAAGAACACCCACAGAAAAGCACCAGAACAGCAAGGAAAATACAACGTACACAGAATGACCGTGACAACCGACCCGGAAGAGCACAGAAAGTAAATGTTGATGGAAAGGAAATACTCTAAACTGCACGGATGTAAGGAATAAAACGCCAGAAGAGGCAAGAGAACTGGTTTTGGTTTCCAGCTAGAAGACCTTTCCAGCTAGAAGATAAGGAGAAACCGTTTACCTAGCTTTCATCTTAAGAGGTTCCTCAACAGGAGCTGCAGCACCTCCAGCACTTGAAGCTGAGCAGTTTCCACAGTGGTTTTACAACCGAAGGATGAATCACAGGCTAGCATTGTCCTTTACAATGCAAGTTTTTTTACAATCGCCTCCTCTAAAGGAGTGCTTACAGCAAAAGAAACAGCTCATTGTGGAGGAGAGAATGCACATCATTCATGAGCATAACAAGCAGTCTTCCTGCAGGATTCTGTTGCAAGGACAGTTCATGCTCGCAGTGTACTTCAGCATTTAGCAGCACTTCCACTTGGATTGTTTCTCGACATAATTAAAGTCATTGTTTGAAGTGCCAGCACTAGCAGTTAACGCTTCGTTACCTGTTAGCAGAGATCTGTAAGAGTTTAATGCAATTTTCAAGCGTATACACGTTAGTCATCTTGCTTGTATTTAAGTTTCCTATGCGGGAGTTGTAGGAGGATGGAGAATAGAAACGGTGGAGAAAGGAACAGAACTTTGAACATTTTCCTCGATGCTCAGCCCACACTCACACTCCATAAATGCTGTATGAAACCATTTCTTAGTTTTATCTGGGGACCACTAAAATCACATCAGAATACAATCAGTGCAAAATGGCTGAGAAGCCGCAGCCAGAAACAGCACTCACGATTCTAAAAGTGTGACAATTTTTTAAATGCGATTTAAAAATTCTCTCCTTCAGACAAGACGCGATAAAGCCTGTTTTTAAGTGCACACTGCCAGACCAGAGCTCTGAAGGGGGAAGAACTGGAAAAAGTGAAAGCGATTCAGACTGTGTATTGGTATGCTAAAGACTGCGAATTTAACAGGAGCAGCTCAAGCATCTATTTCAGCCATCAGAAGAAATATAGCCACGCTCCTTTAAAACCAAGCCCCACAAGGTGGAAGTACTAGTATCCTGAAGTCTTGGTTTTGAAAGAAGTAGCTGTCAAATACACTGCCAAGGTCAGAAACCAGCAACCAGGGAAGGCATGGCGTTAATCACCAAAGAGGCAAGTCAAGCACCTTTGCACAAGGAGGACACTGCTCTGAAATGGTCACTTTCCAATCAGTACCAGTCGGAAACCACATGTTTACACAGACCTTCTTGACAGATTGATTTTTTCCAGCTGTTCCTCCTCATGCTTCCTCATCTCTCTTCTAACCCTCCCTCCTGTCACTTCACCTAAAGCACACGCTGGAGACAGATATCCAGAACTTGACAAGCTTCTCAGAAGAATCCTTGGGAAAAGTTACTTTTTCCTGACACACAACTTTTCCTGTGATCCCTAGGTGTTTATGTAAGAGCTTTAAATACAATCCATACAGATGCCAAAAACCCATTTCCCGTTTTAGTCAGCTTAAATCTATACGTGGCGCTAATTAAAACTATACTGGATTACATTAATTCTAGAAAAATTCTGCAGTAATCTCCTGTCAGAAGAAAAAAGCTCCTCCCAGCAGGCACTTAGGGCTTCACTGCACATTGCCTGTGCTGGCTGAGTGGTCCACGACCTGCAGCTTCAACAAGTCCGTAAACTCAGTGTTGCTGTACGTAGAACAACCTCTGGGATGTCATCTTTCACTACAGCGATGGCTATGTATCAATAACACATACTGGGATTCGTGGGCATACATTTGGGGTTATTAGTCCCCACACCTTCAAAGCACAGCCCTGTCAATGTTTAGATGGTTGCCACTGACAGATCTGCAGTGCCTATTCAAGTTAAATTCTTTTTTGAATGGCTTACCAGGAGTACATACAACGCAGAAAACAGCTGTACCTCCTCTTCATGCCAAAGCAAAAGAGGAATTGTTTCAGTAAGCACCTCGTTGGCCACCAGTTGCAGAAAAATCAGTTCCTCTGTGGCCGGGCCTGAGGTGCAAGCTTTAAACTTGCTTCGCTGCTATGACAGCAGTCAAATGGGAAGCAGAAATTCAATAGCAGCAATGCAACTTTTTCAGAAGGATCTCTGCCTTTGGAGCGCTCCAGTCCTTTCCAATAAGATTTTCACTCGCTTGTGTAAATTCCCAACTCAGCACAGATGCTCAGAGTCTCCCCTATCATTTATTGCTGGGACAACCCTAGTTAACCACATAAAAATTAATGAGCTCTCAGAAAACTCCTGGGGTCTGTAATCTTGCCTCATGCCAAAACCTGCTACTGCTAGGTCAGCTTCTTGTCAGCAGTGGAAGTCAAGAGTGAGGCACAGGAAAGCTAAGGCCTGCCATCTACCCCCAAAATGTATTCAACTGTTGACCTTAAGACACACAACTACTGTTAAAACCCAAGCGCCTGCACTGCCTATCAAGCAGCTAGTTAGCATCTTTATACCAGCTGCCAGCATTTGACACCTTGCTTGCTAACTCAACACATGAGCAGCTTCAAGCATGCGACCTATTTAACTCACATGTCACCTCACTTCACCCAAATACCATGGGAAACACAACGTGGGCAGATTAACCCCGCCAAGACCATGCTCCAACAGCGCAGAGCAGACTGCATCAATGCAGAAGAACCAGACTTTGTAGCCAGGGAACAGTCCAACTGGCTACTGACAACCAGTGGAATTTGCCCAGCCTCCGGCGCTCCTTACGAAAGGCTGTCACATTGCAGAAAGCCCACAGGTTTCCTCCATGCAGCAACATGGGTTGCAAAGCTGTTTCTGTTTAACAGTCACTTTGGTTTCAGACCGCAAAGCGTACACGTACCGAGGAAATAATTCCAATCTGAGATCTTTGGGCTGTTATTTCTTACACCTGCACCTCCTATCATCGTTGTTAAATAGGCTGAAGGCCTCAGTGCTTCTTTCCTGGAGCAAAGGGTCAAAGCCGACCTCGTGCTGCAAAGCAAAACCCACCTCAAGAGGAGGAAAGACTAGGATGGTGTGATATCTTCAGAGCAGAGAGGAAGGGGAGAGGCGAGCGGACAAAGTGACCACAAATCAGTGGGAAGAGGCGTATACATAAGGTGTAGTCTCTCTGCAGGTAACATCTCCCCAACACGCACAAACCTTGCAGCGGAGCTCCCTGCCCTCGCCTTGCTATGATGCCACACAGGGAACCCCAGGCACCTCAGGAGCACCCCAACCCTCCTTCGGGGCCACCTCTCATCTTGCAGCCCCCCTCACTCTGCCCCCATGTCCCCCCGGAGCACGAGGGGATGGCACGGAGCTCCTCGTGCCACCGACAGCCATGCACTCGGCTGCGAACTCGTCGGGGAGGAGGCACGTC